>NC_088244.1:23690738-23955738 GCF_036934945.1 Oncorhynchus masou masou
AAGCCCCATATACTACCCACCACTGCGACCTGAATGCTCTCGTTGGCTGGCCCTCGCTTCATATTCATCTCCAAACCCACTGGCTCCAGGTCATCTACAAGTATTTGATAGGTAAATCCCCGTATTATCTCAGCTCACTGGTCACCATAGCAGCACCCACCCATAGCATGAGCTCCAGCAGGTATATTTCACTGGTCACCCCCAAAGCCAATTCTTCCTTCGCACGCCTTTCCTTACAGTTCTCTGCTGCCAATGACTGGAACAAACTGCAAAAATCACTGAAGCTGGAGACTCATTTCTCCCTCACTAGCTTTAAGCACCAGCTGTCAGAGCAGCTCACAGATCACTGCACCTGTACATAGCCCATCTGTAAATAGCCCATCCAACTACCTCATCCGCTCCTGTTATTTATTTTCTTTATTTTGCTCCTTTGCACCCCAGTATCTCTACTTGCACACTTATCTTCTACACATCCATCACTCCAGTGTTTTAATTGCTATTTTGTAATTATTTAGCCACTATTGCCTATTCATTGCCTTACCTCCCTTATCCTACCTCATTTGTACACACTGTATATATAGTTTTTCTATTGTATTATTGACTGTATGTTTGTTATTCCATGTGTAACTCTGTGTTGTTGTTTGTGCCACACTGCTTTGCTTTATCTTGGCCAGATCGCAGTTGTAAATGAGAACTTGTTCTCAACTAGCCTACCTGGTTAAATAAAGGTGAAATAAAATAAAACATTAAACAAATATGTATCTGTGGTTGTGTATCTATGTGGTTGTGTATCTATGTTTTTTATTTTTTTATTTTACTAGGCAAGTCAGTTAAGAACAAATTCTTATTTTCAATGACGGTATCTCTATGTGTGTATCTCTATGTGTGTATAATGCTCCTCTCCTCACCCAGAGGGGATCTCTCCCACCACTTCCACTCCATACTTCCCGTCCAGGTTGACCTGCCAGGAGACCACCGTGGCGATGATGATCTGACAACAGACAGACGAAGAGATTAATTCAATGTTTGAATCCACATTTGGTATTAGTGGACATTATACATTATTTCTAGATAATCTTTTGTATAAAAAAAAAATCTGCTATTAAAGTCAATGTCAGAGAGAGAGAGAGCAACTTTTTTCACAGTTGGAACTTAGATTGAATAAAATATACTCTATCTATAGATAGTTGTTACAGTACCTTGTTGTACTTTCATAAAAATAATGTTTGGCTGTTTATGTGGTCAAAATAAAGTTACTATATTTTTGTTCTACATTAACAGTGTTCCTCCTATTCCACTTCATTATCCATTGTTAATGCACAACAATTTTATCTCAATGCCATTAATTGGTCTAACATTCACGATGGGAACTAATCTGTTTATCCTCTGTTGGGTGTAGGAGGAGTGGGACTGTGACTCACCCCTAGCAGCTCTACAGGAATGGGTACTGGCAGCTTTTTGCCCAGGTAGGTGTTGAGCTCCTTGACCATGACGAGGCCAATGATGGACACCAGGCTCACCACTAGAGTGCCTATGTTGGTTTCTGGCACCAGATAGCACACCTCTATCACCGTCTACACAGAGACAGAGACAGAGAGAGAGAGAGAGAGAGAGAGAGAGAGAGAGAGAGAGAGATGGGCATCAGGACATGGGACAGGACACATGCTTGAGTATATGCATTTAACTGTGTGTTTGTAGTACTTACAAATATCAGGGCGAAGGGTCCGCTGTGGCGTTTTGGACTGATGCCAAAGGTGTACTTGAGCTGAGAGACGATGACGTGGATGGCTGCTCCAGTGGTGTACCCTCTGACCAGGGGCTCAGACAGGTAGGTCACCACAAAGCCAAACTGAACCAGGCCCAGGAGCATCTACACACACATTCACACACGCACACGGGAGAGGCTGTCATACAATCTCTGCTAATGTAACAGGTAGTTTGGAGAAAAGTAATGATGAATAACTTTGCCTGAGACCTAAAGATTTTCTAGGCTTTAGCTCAGCAGGCTAACAGTCTTGTGGCATGCAGTGGAAGTTCAGTCAAATTTACCTGGAAGAGGCCGGACAAGAAAGTAACGGCAGCAGCCACTTTCACCCGCTCTGTGTCTCGAGCCAAAACATCCACCATACTCTGATTGGTGGCGTTATCATACATCATGAAGTTAGTGTCTGGGGCCAAGCGCTCTGTCACTCCCCCAATCATCACACTCATCACTGCATATGTACCTAAGAGAGAGAGAGAGAGGTTTATGTACAGTAAAGTAGTTAGTTTGAAATGTTCTGACTAGGCAAAACATTAGTGTTGTGTTCACTGGATGGCAAAATAAGGTATAGTCATCTCGGGTCCTACTAATCACCCCAAATAACTCCAAACAGGTACCCAAACCAACCCAAAAGAACCCAAAATACCCAAAACAACCCCAAAGTAACCAAAATGTCCTTAAAACACCCCAAACAACCGAAAAAAGGTACCCAAAACACCCCAAAAGAACCCCCAAAGTACCAAAAACAATCCAAAAGTACCCAAAACAACCACAAACAGGTACTGGTTTGTGCTTTATTGGGTTCAGGATACTATATTCTATATTGTCACGATAGCAGAGATAATAAAAAAAGTATGACTGAAATGTTTGTGCATGTAGAGGTTATTTGAGGTTCTTTAGGGTAACTGTTTTGAGTTGTTTTGGGTTGTTTTGGATTGTCTGGGGTGATTAGTAGGACCCATGGTCCCTGTGTGTGACATCAAACATTAAACATGGTTTGCACTCTCTACATAGTAAAGAACTTACCCACAGAGATGTGTTTGGACGACCCAAAGATGAAGTAGATGAGGATGGGGTAAAAGGAAGAGTAGAGACCAAACACTGGTGGCACTGCTGCTAGCAGAGCATAGGCCATCCCTACAGTGACACAACATATATTCAAAGGTTACTCAAAGATGGTTAATATGTGTTTATTAAAGAGGGTAACAAGGCAATAATACAAGACACATAAAAGGATGTTTTAAATACAGACGTTATATTTAGTCAGGCAATCAGACCTTGTGGCAGGTGCATGATGCCCACACTGATGCCTGAGATCAGGTCTCCGATGGCGTTGTCTCTGAGGGAGTAGCGAGGCAGCCAGGAGAGGACAGGAACAGACGACAACATACAACTCTTCAGCTTGGGGCCAGAACACCTGAGAGAAGACACACACGCACGCACGCACGCACGCACACACACACACGCACGCACGCACGCACGCACACACACACACACACACACACAGAGAGACTTAGAAAAGCTAACACTAATGAGACATATGGTTTATGAGGGTACGCCTCATATGAGTTTCGCCTCTAATGTTCTACTGTTCTACTGTTTCCAGTTCTAATGTTTTAACCCTGGTATGACAACAGTAAATTGAGTACCGATCATCTCTTAAAGCCCTGAAACAGGCACACAGGACCTACTGAGACATACAGGTGTAGGATCTTAATAATTGACATTTCCGGTTGCGGCAGAATCATTTTCCTGCTGTAGCAAACTTGCTCATATTAAGATCCCACATCTGTAGGGGGAACTAAGAGGCACACTCAGGTACTCTTAGACCAACTGCTAGAACAACATAGGATACACTGAGACTGTCCAGCATTACAGATGTTATTATATTTACTGTAGTCAGTTACGTTATAATATATAATATAATATAATAATATATCCCATTTAGCAGACGCTTTTGTCCAAAGCGACTTACATGTCGGCTGGGGGCACTACTTTTACATATGGGTGGCCCCAGCGGGAATCGAACCCACGACGCTTGGCGTTGCAAGCGCCATGCTCTACCGACTGAGCCACACAGGACCGTTACCAGCTCAAATTTTGTAATCAGATTACAGATACTTTTGAAAAATTGGATGATTACTTCTTGGATTGGTTTTAGGGAAGAGAAAGGGGATACCTAGTCAGTTACACAACTGAATGCATTCAACCGAAATGTGCCTTCCGCATTTAACCCAACCCCTTTAAGTCAGAGAGGTGCGGGGGGCTGCCTCATTAATCATCGGTACCCGGGGAATTAAGAAAATACATGACGACACCGTTCTGTTTACTCAATGACATTCAATTCAGAATTTAAAACATTTGCAAGTTTAAGTTTGTTCCACCTGAAGGAGTCTGATGACGAGTCAGAGATCCCTATAATGACATACCAAATGCATTTGATGGATGCCTCACAAAGTGATGCTTCAGAACTTTTGTCTAATTTCAGACAGTAGAACGTGGTGTACAGCAAAAAAAATTTTTTTCCCCCCTGATTTTTGGTAATTCATATGATATGTTGCGAATCCAATTCGTAAATGCTACAAATTTGTTGTGCTTAAGATCACAGACGGCAACTTTAGGGGAAAAGCAGTCCAAAAGTAACGGAAAGTAATCAGATTACATTACTGAGTTTGAGTAATTCAAAAGTTGTGTTACTCATAATTTTGGACAGGTATCTTGTAACTGATTACATTTACAAATTAACCTACCCAACCATGTGCATTATTATACTTTACAATACTCACTCAATTGTGAGTCATTTCTGAGACAGCATTCTAGAGACATCAACACTAAACACTGTTTTGTCACAGTTTCATTTCATTTCATTTTTTTGTATGCTAGGTTAAAGTAAGGTTATCACCTTACCTCAATGACTCTCTGATCTTTTCAGAGAAAGGGACTCTAACATCTGATTTCTCAGCCAACTGGTCCACTTTTCCCTCATCCAGCACCTCTCTGTGAACACAGTAGCCCACACGCCTTCTCTCCTCCATGGTTGGGCCTGTGTGTCCTGTATGTGTAGAGGTCACCTCTGATAATTCCTTCAACCTTGTCTCTCCCTGTGCTCTGATGTGTTGTGATCTTATGACTTAAATGTCTTATGTGTCAATAGAAACTGGCTTCAGGTTGATTCTCAAGGATCAGTTGTGATATCCCACTTGTCGTAGTTTCAACCTGTGGAAAGATGTTTCTCTCCTTCAATTTCGGTTTGTCCAAATATGGTCATCCAAATGCTTGATGAATCTGTGTCCAAACTGTCTGAGCCTTTGTACGACTTTGTTCCAGTTAGAGAGGATATTTTTTATTTTATTAATCCCTTTGAGATTCACTGAGAGCCACACTCTTTTCCTCCTTAGCCTTCTCTGTTACTGAGTATTCCCGCTTGTCCAAGTATCTTGACAGTGGACCTTGAAGACAAAACAGAGATATAGTCGTGGAGGTGGGGAGGACTGAGGAGGAGAGCAAAGTCCCAGTCAATCATTTGTCACAGCTGAGACGGACAGTCAGGCATGCGGTTGGACGTTGGAGCTTCAAGCCAAGGCAGTGAGACAGCAGGTCTTTAGAAAGAGACAATATGAGGAGCCTTATCTGGGCCTGATTAGATAGAGGACATCAGGGAGTCAGGGATATTACCATTGTTTTTGCTTGGTGTGGATGGTGTACGACCAGGTTGTGTGCACAAACTGATACGGCCCCAATAATGATACTAGGGGACCTTGAGGTATAAATAATGAACCTGTTGGGTTGGAGTTGGTTGGACATTCTAATGTTAAAAACCAAACCTCTTTTGGAACAGGTTATTGTTGGTCCATGTCAAAGGAAATGCCTAAAACGGTGATCCTGGATGTGCTTTGCCCTCCAGTTCACCCCTCTTGTGGAGTCCCTAATATGTAACTATATGTATGCTCTCTGCTCTCTGATTATTATCTATGGGCAGGTCTTCTGTCCCTCCCTTTGCAGTAAAGTTAAATTATAGGCTGTACTCTCTTCCCCCCTCTTCTGACATGGAGCAGATATTTAATATTTATTCATATTTCATTTCTATCTAAAGCTTGATGATATATGTTGAAACAATATGACTTTATTTACTATTCAAAAGGTTCACATAGAGTTAAATAGAAGTATTGACTTCACAACTTTGCATTGGGAAAAGAATCCTAATGATAAGTGATCTAACAGGGGTGTTGCACCTGTCAATCATTAAAAGTAAACCCACCATTGTGGAAACTGTGTGTGTGTGTGTGTGTGTGTGTGTGTGTGTGTGTGTGTGTGTGTGTGTGTGTGTGTGTGTGTGTGTGTGTGTGTGTGTGTGTGTGTGTGTGTGTGTGTGTGTGTGTGTGTGTGTGTGTGTGTGTCAGTGCAGAGTCCTATTTGGTCAAATTCTTAATTTTGTGTATGTATTAGAAACAAGGGTGGCTCAACTTACCCCACTCTCCCCTATGAAACATCAGGTTGACATTTTTATTGTCATCAGGTTTCCCCAGCTGCAAAGTCAAAATTGCCTGTATTGTAAAGATTTATGAAAACAAAAATGTGCTTTTTGGTCTTAATTTAAGGTTAGGGTTAGAGGTGTGGTTACAACATGATATCACAGGATAACGTCAGCTTGGTTTTAATTTATTTTTTAATGTCACAGTAGTTGACGTTTTTCGCAATACATTACAGTCAATGGGAAAATATGAATGTCACAGGGTTGACGTTTTTCTCATTTATCTGTCTCTCACTCTCTACCTCCTCTTTATCCCCCTTCATTCTCTTCTCTCTCCCTCTACTCTTTCCCTGCCTCCCCCTACTCTCATCTCTCTCTCTCTCCTTCTCCCTCCTCTCTCCTCTCTCCCACAGACAGACCGACAGACAGACAGGTCAACAGACAGACAGACAGGCCGACAGACAGGCAGGCAGGCAGGCAGGCAGGCAGACAAAGACAGAGACACAGACAGGCTGACAGACAGACAGGCAGTTAGGCAGGCAGAGAAACAGAAAGACAGTTTCAAGTTAATAAAAACAAAAATTGACCAATATTTTCTTCAGAATTCATTCAATAATTCAATTAGTTTTCTAGAACTGCAAGACCATTGTGTCCAATAGAGGTCAAAAACGCTTTTGGTTCGATTGACTTCAGATTTCATATGCAGGGTCCCCAGATCACAAATAGATTCAACTTTTTTAACCCTTTGAAACCACCCCTACGATGCCCAGTTAAGTCACTTCAATGTATAGCTTCCTGGGGACACTGTTTAACGATGCCCTGTCTTTCAAATCTTTACGCTAAGAATTGACCGATAGATGTGAGATGTTGAGGACTAAAAACAAAAACAGAACCATTGTAAAAGAGATTGTGTCCGTGAAATGTATATAGTATGTATGTATAAGCTGGAAGTAGAAGCCTGTGTTGTGTTGTTGTTCATTAATTTACTCCAATTAGTGTAGTGTAGGGTTAGCGTAAATAATGAAGTAAATAATGAAGGAAAATATATTTTAAAAAGAAGTGTGAAAAATATATATATATGTACATATATACAGTTGAAGTGGGAAGTTTACACACACCTTAGCCAAATACATTTATATCCGTTTTTCACAATTCCTGACATCTAATCCAAGTATAAAATTCCATGTCTTAGGTCAGTTAGGATCACCAATTAATTTTAAGAATGTTAAGTGTCAGAATAATAGTAGAGAGAATGATTTATTTCAGCTTTTATTTCTTTCATCACATTCCCAGCGGGTCAGAAGTTTACACAAAGGCAATGCTACCATTGAGTGTAAATTGTTTAACTTGGGTCAAACGTTTTGGGTAGCCTTCCACAAGCTTTTGTCCCATTCCCCCTGACAGAGCTGGTGTAACTGAGTCCGGTTTGTAGGCCTCCTTGCTCGTACACGCTTTTTCAGATCTGCCCACAAATGTTCTATGGGATTGAGGTCAAGGCTTTGTGATGGCCACTCCAATACCTTGACTTTGTTGTCCTTAAGCCATTTTGCCACAACTTTGGAAGTATGCTTGGGGTCATTGTCCATTTGGAAGACCCATTTGCAACCACGCTGTAACTTCCTGACTGATGCCTTGAGGTGTTGCTTCAATATATCCATATAATTTTCCTACCTCATCATGGTTCCATCTATTTTGTGAAGTGCACCAGTCCCTCCTGCAGCAAAGCACCCCCATAACATGATGCTGCCACTCCCATGCTTCACAGTTGGGAGGGTGTTCTTTGGCTTGCAAGCCTCCCCCTTTCTTCTCCAAACATAACAATGGTAATGGCCAAACAGTTCTATTTTTGTTTCATTAGACCAGAGGATATTTCTCCAGAAAGTACCATCTTTGTCCCCATGTGCAGTTGCAAACCGTAGTCTGGAATTTCTATGGCAGTTTTGGAGCAGTGGATTCTTACTTGCTGGGTAGCCTTTCAGGTTGTGTCGATATAGGACTTGTTTTACTGTGGATATAGATACTTTTGTACCTGTTTCCGCCAGCATCTTCACAAGGTTCTTTGCTGTTGTTCTGGGATTGAATTGCTCTTTTCGCACCAAAGTATGTTCATCTCTAGGAGACAGAAAGCGTCTCCTTCCTGAGCTGTATGACGGCTGCGTGGTCCCATGGTGTTTATACTTGCGTACTATTGTTTGTACAGATGAACGTGGTACCTTCAGGTGTTTGGAAATTGTTACCAAGGATGAACCAGACTTGTGGAGGTATACCATTTTTTTCTGAGGTCTTGGCTGATTTCTTTTGATTTTCCCATGATGTCAAGCAAAGAGGCACTGAGTTTGAAGGTAAGCCTTGAAATACATCCACAGGTACACCTCCAATTGACTCAAATGATGTCAATAAGCCTATCAGAAGCTTCTAAAACCATGACATAATTTTCTGGAATTTTCCAAGCTCTTTAAAAGCACAGTCAACTTAGTGTATGTAAACTTCTGACCCACTGGAATTGTGATACAGTGAAATAATCTGTCTGTAAACAATTGTTGGAAGAGTTACTTGTGTCATGCACAAAGTAGATGTCCTAACTGACTTGCCAAAACTATAGTTTGTTTAGAAGAAATTTGTGGAGCGGTTGAAAAACTAGTTTTAACGACTCCAACCTAAATGTTTGTAAACTTCTGATTTCAACTGTACACACACACACACACACACACACACACACACACACACACACACACACACACACACACACACACACACACACACACACACACACACACACACACACAACCAGTCAAAAGTTTGGACACCTACTCACTCAAGGGTTTTCTTTATTTACTATTTTTTACATTGTCGAATAATAGTGAAGAAAATTACATTGATGGAAGCTACAATCTATCTGCAATATTAAAGCTGATCTACCCCCTGAAAAGTTTTTAAATATATATTTTTGGACCATTCTACAGATGATGGAAGAGTTTTTGTGTAACTGCAGGGAGAGAATAAAGGACCATGTTGATTAATTAAGCCATTTCCTGTTGCCACATGGATTAGAACCTCAACATAGAGCATCCCTATAAGCTCCCGATTGGTTGTGGGCACGGGCGGTTAGCTAATTTAATCGCATTCAACGCGGGCAACATGGTTATGTGAGGGCTTTAGGTAATGCTTTTCTATGGAAAAAAGCCTTGTTCTCTGTGGGACCAAGTTTTCACTGTAAAGAGTTCAAGTAGGCTTGCATTCTGTTGAACAATCCCCATGCCCAAATTTTGTTTCAAGCCTCAACCGTTCTGCTGATGCCACTCAAAAGCACATTAACTCTAGCTTCATGTCCACATCCCAGCTCAACCCTAAAACTAGCCTCAACCCTAACCCTAGCTTCATGTCCACTCTCAGCTCAACCCTAAACCTAGCCTCAATCCTAACTCTAGCTTCATGTCCACTCCCAGCTCAACCCTAAAACTAGCCTCAACCCTAACCCTAGCTTCATGTCCACTCCCAGCTCAACCCTAAAACTAGCCTCAACCCTAACCCTAGCTTCATGTCAACACCCAGCTCAACCCTAAACCTATCCTCAACCCTAACTCTAGCTTCATGTCCACACCCAGCTCAACCCTAAACCTAGCCTCAACCCTAACTCTAGCTGCATGTCCACTCTCAGCTCAACCCTAAACCTAGCCTCAACCCCAGCTCTAGCTGCATGTCCACTCTCAGCTCAACCCTAAACCTAGCCTCAACCCTAGCTTCATGTCAACACCCAGCTCAACCCTAAACCTAGCCTCAACCCTAGCTTCATGTCAACACCCAGCTCAACCCTAAACCTAGCCTCAACCCTAGCTTCATGTCAACACCCAGCTCAACCCTAAACCTAGCCTCAACCCTAGCTTCATGTCAACACCCAGCTCAACCCTAAACCTAGCCTCAACCCTAGCTTCATGTCAACACCCAGCTCAACCCTAAACCTAGCCTCAACCCTAGCTTCATGTCAACACCCAGCTCAACCCTAAACCTAGCCTCAACCCTAACTCTAGCTTCATGTCCACATCCCAGCTCAACCCTAAACCTAGCCTCAACCCTAACCCTAGCTTCATGTCCACACCCAGCTCAACCCTAAAACCTATCCTCAACCCATCTTCATATCAACTCACGGCTCAACCCTTAACCCTAACCCTCGCTTCATGTCCACATCTTGGCCTCATCAACCCAAACTCCAAGAGCAGAGCCAAGATGTGGGGGACTAGGGTTAGGGTTATGGCTGGGGTTATGGCTAGGGTTATGGCTAGGGTTATGGCTAGGGTTAGGGTTATGGCTAGGGTTAGGGTTATGGCTGGGGTTATGGCTAGGGTTATGGCTAGGGTTAGGGTTATGGCTAGGGTTATGGCTGGGGTTATGGCTAGGGTTAGGGTTATGGCTAGGGTTATGGCTAGGGTTATGGCTAGGGTTATGACTAGGGTTATGGCTAGGGTTAGGGTTATGGCTAGGGTTAGGGTTATGGCTAGGGTTAGGGTTATGGCTAGGGTTATGGCTAGGGTTAGGGATATGGCTAGGGTTAGGGATATGGCTAGGGTTAGGGTTATGGCTAGGGTTATGGCTAGGGTTAGGGTTATGGCTAGGGTTATGGCTAGGGTTAGGGTTATGGCTAGGGTTAGGGTTATGGCTAGGGTTAGGGTTATGGCTAGGGTTATGGCTAGGGTTAGGGTTATGGCTAGGGTTAGGGTTATGGCTAGGGTTAGGGTTATGGCTATATGTGTATATATATGAAGTTAGGTTTCGGGTTGAGTTTAGAGTTTGTCTGCCTGCCTGCATCCCTGTCTGTCTGAGTTTATGCCTGTCTGTCTGCCTGTCTGTGAGTGGATATATACACTGAAGATACCAAACATTAGGAACACCTTCCTAATATTGATTACACTCCCCCCTTGTGCCCACAGAACCGCCTAAATTTGTCGGGGAATGGACTCTACAAGGTGTCGAAAGCGTTCCATAGTGATGCTGGCCCACAATTGTGTCAAGTTGGCTGGATTTCCTTTGGGCGGTGGACCATTCTAGATACACACGGGAAGCTGTTGAGTGTGAAAAACCCAGTAGCATTGCAATGCTTGACACAAACTGGTGCGCCTGGCACTTACTACCATATACCGCACTTAAATATTTTGTCTTGCCCATTCACCCTCTGAATGGCACACATACACAATCCAATATTTCAATTGTCTCAAGGTTTAAAAATCCTTCTTTAACCTTTCTCTTCCCCTTCAAAACACTAACCTGCTATGAAACGTAGAATTGAACACAAGATACCATATTGCTCCAATACATATGTTATATAAACAGCTTCTATTTCCATTCTTTCTAAAACACACAATGTACAACCTTTCACTGAGCGAGGTTGAAAAAGCCATCCACATTTACCCTCCTGAATTACACTTGATTTGGAAATGATGTGACAAGAGGGCGAGTCAGTCAGTCATGATTTATTTCTATGTAACATGAAAGACACCTTGACATTTGTCTTTATAAACTTGACCAACCCACCTGGGCAATGCCAGTAGTACAGCAGGCCTGCAATGGAAATGGAAATGAGGATGCCATCGTAATGACCGACACGCCCAGTACATTACAATCTGAAACCGACACGCCCAGTACATTACAATCTGAAACCGACACGCCCAGTACATTACAATCTGAAATCGACACGCCCAGTACATTACAATCTGAAACCGACACGCCCAGTACACTACAATCTGAAACCGACACGCCCAGTACATTACAATCTGAAACCGACACGCCCAGTACACTACAATCTGAAACCGACACGCCCAGTACATTACAATCTGAAACCGACACGCCCAGTACACTACAATCTGAAACCGACACGCCCAGTACATTACAATCTGAAACCGACACGCCCTGTACACTACAATCTGAAACCGACACGCCCAGTACATTACAATCTGAAACCGACACGCTCAGTACACTACAATCTGAAACCGACATGCCCAGTACATTACAATCTGAAACCGACATGCCCAGTACATTACAATCTGAAACCGACATGCCCAGTACATTACAATCTGAAACCGACATGCCCAGTACATTACAATCTGAAACCGACATGCCCAGTACACTACAATCTGAAACCGACACGCTCAGTACACTACAATCTGAAACCGACATGCCCAGTACATTACAATCTGAAACCGACATGCCCAGTACATTACAATCTGAAACCGACACGCCCAGTACATTACAATCTGAAACCGACACGCTCAGTACACTACAATCTGAAACCGACATGCCCAGTACATTACAATTTGAAACCGACATGCCCAGTACATTACAATCTGAAACCGACACGCTCAGTACACTACAATCTGAAACCGGCATGCCCAGTACATTACAATCTGAAACCGACATGCCCAGTACATTACAATCTGAAACCGACATGCCCAGTACATTACAATCTGAAACCGACATGCCCAGTACATTACAATCTGAAATCGACATGCCCAGTACATTACAATCTGAAACCGACATGCCCAGTACATTACAATCTGAAACCGACATGCCCAGTACATTACAATCTGAAACCGACATGCCCAGTACATTACAATCTGAAACCGACATGCCCAGTACATTACAATCTGAAACTGATTTCTAAAGCAACTGCAGCTGCCATCACATCACAACAGTACTATCAATGTCCTGAGAGGTACAATATCATAGCAATGTCCAGTTTCACAATAGGATATACAGTATATACAGTACATCAATCACTGTTGAGGGTAGAGCAGGGAGTTTTATAAGGGAGGTTGTTATGGCAGTAACATGACGGTTTGTGGGAATTTATCTGGGCAAGCTGCCAGAAACACACAGTATGGAATATCTCTATCTCACGCTCTCTCTTATGCTCATTATCACACACACACACACACACACACACACACACACACACACACACACACACACACACACACACACACACACACACACACACACACACACACACACACACACACACACACACACCTTATTCAAAAACTATCTGTATGGTTGAAGATAACACAGGACACACAGATAACATCAACAACATCCATTATGATGTGCTGTGAGGTAAAGGAGGCCCATACATGTTGATCTCACAGCACAGTCATATTTTATGATATAATGGGTATTATGTTTGGCTGGATTATGCAATATGTTATGCACCAGTCACAAAGCTATTGTTAAAGACAATCAACACAATAAAGCAAATTGTTTGTACAGCTGGAATGCAGAACTCGAGATAATGACCTAACAGTGTGGTAACATCATTGTCTTTACATGGGGTTTGTGTTATTTGTTTCAGGCAATGACTGTTTGGACTCACCTTGCAATGTGCTTTGATTGACAGAGTCCATGAAGATGACTGAGGTTAACTCTAGCACCAGACCGTGCCTTGTTCCTGACATTTGAGGTAAGGGATGGTTCTCAATGAGGACTGCTGTTCTTAAGCAAGACAACGCGGAGTGCCTGGATACAGCCCTTAGCCATGGTATATTGGCAATATACCACAACCCCTCGAATTGCCTTATTGCTATTATAAACTGGTTACCAATGTAATTAGAGCAGTAAAAATAAATGTTTTGTTATACCTATGGGAAACGGTCTGATATACCACAGCTGTCAGCCAATCAGCATGCAGGGCTCGAACCACCCAGTTTATAATTGATGTTATATTGTCTGGGTTGAGGTATGGTTTATGTTATATTGTCTGGGTTGGGGTATGGTTTATGTTATATTGTCTGGGTTGAGGTATAGCTTATGTTATATTGTCTGGGTTGAGGTATAGCTTATGTTATATTGTCTAGGTTGAGGTATAGCTTATGTTATATTGTCTAGGTTGAGGTATAGCTTATGTTATATTGTCTGGGTTGAGGTATAGTTTATGTTATATTGTCTGGGTTGGGGTATGGTTTATGTTATATTGTCTGGGTTGAGGTTTAGCTTATGTTAGATTGTCTAGGTTGAGGTATAGCTTATGTTATATTGTCTAGGTTGAGGTATAGCTTATGTTATATTGTCTGGGTTGAGGTATAGCTTATGTTATATTGTCTGGGTTGAGGTATAGTTTATGTTATATTGTCTGGGTTGAGGTATGGTTCATGTTTTTTGTCTGGGTTGAGGTATAGCTCATGTTATATTGTCTGGGTTGAGGTGTAGCTCATGTTATATTGTCTGGGTTGAGGTATAGCTTATGTTATATTGTCTGGGTTGAGGTATAGCTCATGTTATATTGTCTGGGTTGAGGTATAGCTTATGTTATATTGTCTGGGTTGAGGTATAGTTTATGTTATATTGTCTGGGTTGAGGTATAGCTTATGTTATATTGTCTGGGTTGAGGTATAGCTCATGTTATATTGTCTGGGTTGAGGTATAGTTTATGTTATATTGTCTGGGTTGAGGTATGGGTCATGTTTTTTGTCTGGGTTGAGGTATAGTTTATGTCTCGTGCCATGTAGCCTACCTCCAGTACCTCTGAGAGCTGAAGAACAGCTCAGCGTTTGCAAAGCACAGAGGGTTGGAGCAGGAGAATACAGCCGCTCCAGTTATCAGAGAGAGACATGGCAGCAGCCAGGCCCAGATCCAGGTTGGACAGCAGGGTGGAGATTAGGGTGGCCAAACACCAGCTGTAGGGAGAGACGGACGTATGGTGTCTTTTTATGACGGCTTATTCTAGTCGGCCATTTTTATGAAGTCTTATTACTGACCAGAATGTCTTTTTCTGACCACCATACGACCAGCAGGTCATGATTCTGACCACTATGTGGCCTACTGGTCATAGTTAAGACCTCATCATAACCTGGGGTAACACTTCATATTAAGGGCTGCTTGTTACAGTGTAATTGCATGTGTAATTACAGTGTAACAAGTATTGTAGTTAACTGTAACTAATAGTTAGTGTAATAACAAGTAACTGGTAGTAATTGTGGTCTGTGATTACAAAGCTGTAACAATTAATGGGCAGCTTTCCACTACATATTTCTTCTCAGCTGCATCCGATTCAGTAACAACTCTCACAAAGGTTGTGACTCCTTGTGGATGTGCTGGGTGTCCGAGAGTTTATGCTCAACAGACTAATTACTTACCCATGAATGTGGACTGTTGAAAATATATCTCCAGCCAATGTTATTGCTAGCACTTGCCACCATAATAAAGTGTACCATCTGGGTTAACTGAAAACACACTATTTCAAAGCATAGAATGTCACTTGGTATTTTATTAGGATCCCATTAGCTTTTGCAAAAGCAGCAGCTACTCTTCCTGGGGTCCACACAAAACATGAAACATAATACAGAACATCATTAGACAAGAACAGCTCAAAGACAGAACTACATACATTTAAAAAAAGGCACTCGTAGCTTACATATCAATACATACACACAAACTATCTAAAATTGTATAATTACAATTTTGCAGATTAACACTGGAGTGATAAATGATCAGATGGTCATGTACAGGTAGAGATATTGGTGTGCAAAAGAGCAGAAAATAAATAAATAAAAACAGTATGGGGATGAGGTAGGTAAAATTGGGTGGGCTATTTACCGATAGGCTATGTACAGCTGCAGCGATCGGTTAGCTGCTCAGATAGCAGATGTTTGAAGTTGGTGAGGGAGAAAAAAGTCTCCAACTTCAGAGATTTTTGCAATTCGTTCCAGTCACAGGTAGCAGAGAACTGGAATGAAAGGCGGCCAAATGAGGTGTTGGCTTTAGGGATGATCAGTGAGATACACCTGCTGGAGCGCGTGCTACGGTTGGGTGTTGCCATCGTGACCAATGAACTGAGATAAGGCTGAGCTTTACCTAGCATGGACTTGTAGATGACCTGGAGCCAGTGGGTCTGGCGACGAATATTTAGCGAGGGCCAGCCGACTAGAGCATACAGGTCGCAGTATTGGGTGGTATAAGGTGCTTTAGTGACAAAACGGATGGCACTGTGATAAACTGCATCCAGTTTGCTGAGTAGAGTGTTGGAAGCAATTTTGTAGATGACATCGCTGAAGTCGAGGATCGGTAGGATAGTCAGTTTTACTAGGGTTAGTTTGGTGGCGTGAGTGAAGGAGGCTTTGTTGCGGAATAGAAAGCCGACTCTAGATTTGATTTTCGATTGGAGATGTTTGATATGAGTCTGGAAGGAGAGTTTACAGTCTAGCCAGACACCTAGGTACTTATAGATGTCCACATATTCAAGGTCGGAACCATCCAGGGTGGTGATGCTAGTCAGGCGTGTGGGTGCAGGCAGTGAACGGTTGAAAAGCATGCATTTGGTTTTACTAGAGTTTAAGAGCAGTTGGAGGCCACGGAAGTAGTGTTGTATGGCATTGAAGCTTGTTTGGAGTTTAGATAGCACAGTGTCCAAGGACGGGCCGGAGGTATATAGAATGGTGTCGTCTGCATAGAGGTGGATCAGGGAATCACCAGCAGCAAGAGCAACATCATTGATATATACAGAGAAAAGAGTCGGCCCGAGAATTGAACCCTGTAGCACCCCCATAGAGATTGCCAGAGGACCGGACAGCATGCCCTCCGATTTGACACATTGAACTCTGTCTGCAAAGTAGTTGGTGAACCAGGCAAGGCAGTCATCAGAAAAACCGAGGCTACTGAGTCTTGCCGATAAGAATATGGTGATTGACAGAGTCGAAAGCCTTGGCAAGGTCGATGAAGACGGCTGCACAGTACTGTCTTTTATCGATGGCGGTTATGATATTGTTTAGTACCTTGAGCGTGGCTGAGGTGCACCCGTGACCGGCTCGGAAACCAGATTGCACAGCGGAGAAGGTACGGTGGGATTCGAGATGGTCAGTGACCTGTTTGTTGACTTGGCTTTCAAAGACCTTAGATAGGCAGGGCAGGATGGATATCGGTCTGTAGCAGTTTGGGTCCAGGGTGTCTCCCCCTTTGAAGAGGGGGATGACAGCGGCAGCTTTCCAATCCTTGGGGATCTCAGACGATATGAAAGAGAGGTTGAACAGGCTGGTAATAGGGGTTGCGACAATGGCGGCGGATAGTTTCAGAAATAGAGGGTCCAGATTGTCAAGCCCAGCTGATTTGTACAGGTCCAGGTTTTGCAGCTCTTTCAGAACATCTGCTATCTGGATTTGGGTAAAGGAGAACCTGGAGAGGCTTGGGCGAGTAGCTGCGGGGGGGGGGGGCGGAGCTGTTGGCCGAGGTTGGAGTAGCCACAGTGCAGTGGGCAGCTGGGAGGAGGTGCTCTTGTTCTCCATGGACTTCACAGTGTCCCAGAACTTTTTGGAGTTGGAGCTACAGGATGCGAATTTCTGCCTGAAGAAGCTGGCCTTAGCTTTCCTGACTGACTGCGTGTATTGGTTCTGGTGGGATAAGTGTGTGTGTCAGAGCTGTGTGTAAATTGGCAATGCAAACAATTTGGGATTATCAACACATTAGTGTTTCTTATAAAAAGAAGTGATGAAGTCAGTATCTCCTCAATGTAATGTTTGCATAAGTACAATGTAATTACTAGGTGTTACACAGGATTTAGATAGTTAAAATTAAATGTATCTTGAGGGGTACTTACTTGTAATTAATATGTACTTATACAGTACATTATGCATCCTGACAACCTGGCCCACATTTTAAAGCTTCTGGAACTTTCAAAAAAGGGCTCTTCAGCTGTCCCCATAGGAAAACCCTTTTTGGTTCAAGGTAGAACCCTTTTGGGTTCCATGTATAACCCTCTGTGGAAAAGGGTTCTTCATGGAACCCAAAAATGTTATACCTGGAGAACAGGGAATACCATTTAGCAGTCAAATATTTTTGCATTTTTTTGTGTACATTGAGAAACTGTTGTTTCCTGCTTTGTTGTTGTGTAGCCTACCAGGGGCACTGTCCCAACTACCATACGGGTATGTTGACCGATATGCTCAAGCAGGCTGCCTGCACACAGAGATCTATTGCTGCACGTGATTCCAATCCAAGTTTTAGCTGGAACTGATATGTCCACCTCCTTATTTAGCTACTGAAATAAAATTACAATGCATTATGTTAATTGTTTAAAAGCTTTAAGGGAAAATATAACAGTCATGTATTTGGGGTCAAATTCAGGTGCAATACTTATTGGACTAATTATTGATGGAAATAAATGCAATAAAAATACATAGGCCAAGGTGTTATTTGTTAAAAAATGGGCAACTGGATATTTAACACATGACCCTAAGCATGATGGGATGTTAATTGCTTAATTAAATCAGGAACCACACTGTGTGGAAGCACCTGCTTTCAATATACTTTGTATTCCTCATTTACTCAAGTGTTTCCTTTATTTTATTGTGCTGTTCAAAAACAAATGATAGTCCCACTAAGCCCAAACCAGATGGGATGGTATATCATTGCAGAATGCTGTGGTAGCCATACTGGTTGAGTGTGCCTTGAATTCTAAATAAATCACAGACAGTGTCACCAGCAAAGCACCCCCACACCATCACACCTCCTCCATGCTTTATGTTGGGAACCACACATGCGGAGATCATCCATTCACCTACTCTGCGTCTCACAAAGACACAGCGGTTGGAACCAATTTGGACTCATCAGACCAAACGACAGATTTCCACCAGTCTAATATCCATTGCTCATGTTTCTTGGCCTCTTCTTATTGGTGTCCTTTAGTAGTGGTGTCTTTGCAGCAATTCGACCATGAAGGCCTGATTTCACACAGTCTCCTCTGAACAAATGATGTTGAGATGTGTCTGTTACTTAAGCTCTGTGAAGCATTTATTTGGCCTGCAATCTGAGGTGCAGTTAACTCAAATGAACTTATCCTCTGCAGCAGAGGTAACTCTGGGTCTACCTTTCCTGTGGCAGTCCTCATGAGAGCACGTTTCATCATAGTGCTTGATGGTTTTTGTGACTGCATTTGAAGAAACTTTCAAAGTTCTTGACATTTTCTGGATTGACTGACCTTCATGTCTTAAAGTAATGATGGACTGCCATTTATCTTTTCTTATTTCAGCTGTTCTTTCCATAATATGGACTTGGTCTTTTACCAAATAGGGTTATCTTCTGTATACCACCCCTACCTTGTCACAACACAACTGATTGGCTCAAATGCATTAAGGAGGAAAGAAATTACACAAATTAACTTTTAACAAGATACACCTGTTAATTGAAATGCATTCCAGGTGACTGCCTCATGAAGCTGGTTGAGAAAATGCCAAGCGTGTGCAAAGCTGTCATCAAGGCAAAGGGTGGCAGGCTGGAGCCACAGAGAGAGAGAGGGGGCATACTGGTAGTGTCATCATATGTTTGTATCCATCCCATGTAGCTTGGGAACATAATAACTTAAGTTTTATATCACAAATAAATTCACTTTCACTATTATTTCTCTACATTGCACAAACAGATGAAGAGAGACAGTAAGACTGGCTCAGTGGGTATGTGTCCTACTACCTTGAGACAACTCCAACTGCACCGACAGGAAGGTGGCCAAGATTACTCCAACTGCACCGACAGGAAGGTGGCCAGGATTACTCCAACTGCACCGACAGGAAGGTGGCCAGGATTACTCCAACTGCACCGACAGGAAGGTGGCCAGGATTACTCCAACTGCACCGACAGGAAGGTGGCCAGGATTACTCCAACTGCACCGACAGGAAGGTGGCCAGGATTACTCCAACTGCACTGACAGGAAGGTGGCCAGAATTACTCCAACTGCACTGACAGGAAGGTGGCCAGGATTACTCCAACTGCACTGACAGGAAGGTGGCCAGGATTACTCCAACTGCACTGACAGGAAGGTGGCCAGGATTACTCCAACTGCACTGACAGGAAGGTGGCCAGGATTACTCCAACTGCACTGACAGGAAGGTGGCCAGGATTACTCCAACTGCACTGACAGGAAGGTGGCCAGGATTACTCCAACTGCACTGACAGGAAGGTGACCAGGATTACTCCAACTGCACTGACAGGAAGGTGGCCAGGATTACTCCAACTGCACTGACAGGAAGGTGGCCAGAATTACTCCAACTGCACCGACAGGAAGGTGGCCAGGATTACTCCAACTGCACCGACAGGAAGGTGGCCAGAATTACTCCAACTGCACCGACAGGAAGGTGGCCAGAATTACTCCAACTGCACCGACAGGAAGGTGGCCAGGATTACTCCAACTGCACCGACAGGAAGGTGGCCAGAATTACTCCAACTGCACCGACAGGAAGGTGGCCAGGATTACTCCAACTGCACTGACAGGAAGGTGGCCAGGATTACTCCAACTGCACTGACAGGAAGGTGGCCAGAATTACTCCAACTGCACTGACAGGAAGGTGGCCAGGATTACTCCAACTGCATTGACAGGAAGGTGACCAGAATTACTCCAACTGCATTGACAGGTAGGTGACCAGGATTACTCCAACTGCATTGACAGGAAGGTGGCCAGGATTATCTGAGGATAAAGTGAAGAGAACAGAGGAGAGGAAATCATCATATTGGAACAGTCATCCACAGAAAGACAGACCTTTATGCAATTCTGACTCATTTCTGAATGTGTGTGTGTGTATATGTGTGTGTGTCTACCAGCACCAGCTCCCATGGAATGGGCATGGGTAACTTCATCTTGAAGAGTCTATTCAGCATCTTAAGTCCCACCAGGATCACCACAGAGATGACCAGAACAGCATGCCAGGCGTTGCAACATTCAATCAATCAAATTTATTTAGAAAGCCCATCTTACATCAGCTGATGTCAAAGTGCTATACAGAAACAGCCTAAAACCCCAAACAGCAAGCAATGCAGGTGTAGACAGCACATCAACCAGTGTCTCTCACTCTCTCCTACACACACACACACACACACACACACACACACACACACACACACACACACACACACACACACACACACACACACACACACACACACACACACACACACACACACACACACACACACACACACACACACACACACACACACACACACACACACACACACACACACACACACACCAAGCAAAGCTTACCCAGCCTACAACCAGAATGCCGCTGTGCCTGTAGGTTGGGATGCCAAGAGTAGAGGCAGCTGGTGGATGTTGATATGGAGCGCTGGTGCCATGGTGTAGCCACTCAACAGGGGCTGAGACAGCCAGCTACACACACCCCAACAAAAACAACACTATCTGTAGAGTAACAGAGACAATTGGCAGTGTGTGTGTGCGTTCACCTGTATGAGGCCACAAAGGAAGGTAAGTTGTACTGCCACACACTGTAACGGCAGATCTCCTCTTCGTCTGAAGAGGAATAAGGATCGGACCAAGATGCAGCGGGGTAAGTGTCCATGATGATTACTTGAATAAATAAACTGAACACTATAAAATACAAAACAATAAATGTGAACATGAACAAAACCGAAACAGTACCGTGTGGCGACAAACACTCACACGGACACAAACACCCACAAACCAACAGTGAAACCCAGGCTACCTAAGTATGATTCTCAATCAGAGACAACTAACGATACCTGCCTCTGAATGAGAACCATACTAGGCGGAAACAGAAACCAAACATAGAAAAACAAACAGACTGCCCACCCCAACTCAGGCCCTGACCATACTAAATAAAGACAAAACAAAGGAATAAAGAACAGAATGTGACACACACACACACTCTGCCCACGTCTCTGTCAACCCTCCCGCTCCTCAACACCGTTGCTAAGCAACTCCACGTTACACTCCACAGCGCCAATCATGATAGCAAAAATGGCGAAAGTACCTGTGTCAGTCATACATACAAACATACCGATAGCTATTATATTTAAAGCCTTGGCTGATTTTCTCTCTCATGGTAACTTGACCCACATTTCACTATTTTAGCACAAGCTGAAAGGACAAATAAATGACTTCTCCATCCTTTCTCCTCTGAGTATACTCTGCCACACACAAGAGAAAATCATGCACACATTTCAAAACAATATGCTACTTATCCTTGTATCTCTAAAATACATGTGTACAACTTTAATCATGTATTTTGGGATTCATACTCTGTGAGCATCATTTGCCTGATGCTGTGCTAGTGGAGAAGTCTCATTTCATACAAGTGCATTTGTTTCAAAGTTTCCTCTCCGCAATGACCTTTTTCAAAGGGATGTAAGGGGAGTACGGATGAGAGAGGAGTTTAGCGAAACCCCATTGAGAATCTTTCCATGAACACAGCGCTGGGGCAAACAAGGCCCTCACTAACCAGCATTCTGTCTTCTACCTCTCCCAAACCGACCGGGACTTCTTTCTGAACCGCTGCACAAGGATATTCAGCTGTGTGCTTCATCCAGCATGGCTGTGTGATCAGGCAAAACAAGCTTGAGATAATTAAGAATAATACTGTTCATCCTGAAGTCAAAAGCCCAGTGCAGAAACACTGTCCAGCACTGCTAGATAAGGACAGTCAACATTCCCTGACTTCTGCCAATTTTCCATTCGCCAATGTCTCTCTATTTTTTTGTATAAATAGTTGAGTGAAACAGTTTAGATATAATTAGAGTGAATGCACAAAAATAATAGCATAGTAATTAAATAGGGAAATATCCAAACAGTGTGTAGTAGACTAAATACTATGGTGAAGAAAAAAGCTGTAGGAAACTATGTGCAGACAGAAGGAGTAGGCCTATGTAAGCTGAATGTGAGAGTGTGTGTACCGTACACCATGTGAGCCTGGGAGGGTGGAGTGGAGCCTTGAACTCGACTCAGAATAGGGCCAATCCCCTCCCCTTTCCCAACTGTTCAATGCTACTGAATGCCTCCTTTATCAGTGGCTCCCATTCAGACAGAGGCAGCATCCTAAATGGCACCCTATCCCTTTTTAGTGCACTATGGGCTCTGGTAAAAAAAAGTAGTGCACTATATGGGGAATAGGGGGCCATTTGGGAAGAGAACTGTGGCTTTAGTAGGGCTTTGCCCAGGAGAAAGAATCCAAACAAACCCCATGATCTCCTGGCCCATCTCTATAGCCATACGGTCATATCCACAGGATGACTTAAGCTATCAAGCAAATAGGTTTCTTTCTAAGAGATCAGCCTAAAATCCTACAACACCATCAGTGAAATGGTTGGTGGATTACAAGGCATCATTCACGACGACACTGAACTAATCCCCCAAAGCCAACAGTGTGGAGAACTGAGGAAAGCATTCAACACATATACTAAATCACTAAATCACTAAACTGCTTAAAAAGGTCCTGAAAAATGAAAATCCTGTTGTTTTCATGAAATGTGATTATATTTGAATGAAACCAGATCAAATAAGGACTACCAAAGTATGAAACATGACTGTTGCTTCTACATTGATAAAGTTTGATCACAGGGTTATATGTGTGTTATATTCCACCTCATTCTGGAGGACAAAGTCCAAATAGACAACATCAAAGCCTCTAGTTATCAGTCTCACTATCCATTGATATCAGACACCCACACGTGACACAATGTCAGTTAGCACAGGAGGGCATGTACACTACATGACCAAAAGTATATGGACACCTGTTCGTCGAATATCTCATTCCAAAATCAAGGGCATTAATAAAGGAGTTGGTCCCCCCCTTGCTGCTATTACAGCCTCCACTCTTCTGGGAAGGCTTTCCACAAGAAGGAACATTGCTGCGGGGATTTGATTCCATTCAGCCACAAGAGTATTTGTGAGGTTGAGCACTGATGTTTGGCAATTAGGGCTGGCTCGCAGTCAGTGTTCCAATTTATCCCAAAGGTGTTTGATGGGGTTGAGGCCAGTCAAGTTCTTCCACACCGATCTCGACAAACCATTTCTGTATGGATCTTGCTTTGTGTACCGGGGCATTGTCAGGCTGAAACAGGAAAGGGCCTTCCCCAAACTGATGCCACAAAGTTGGAAGCACAGACTCATCTAGAATGTCATTGTATACTGTAGCTTTAAGATTTCCCTTCACTGGAACTAAGGGGCCTAGCCCGAACCATGAAAAACAGCCCCAGACCATTATTACTACTCGCCAAACTTTATAGTTGGCACTATGCATTCAGACAGGTAGTGTTCTCCTGGCACAAACCCAGAGTCGTCAGTCGGACTGCCAGATGGTGAAGCGTGATTCATCACTCCAGAGAACGCTTTTCCACTGCTCCATTGTGCATGGTGATCTTATGCTTGTGTGCGGCTGCACAGCCATGGAAACCCATTTCATGAAGCTCCCGACAAAGAGTTATTGTGCTGACATTGCTAACAGAGGCAGTTTGGAACTGTTACCTGTGGTGCTGATGTTTAGGCCAAGGTATGTATAGTTTTTTGTGTACTCTAGGGCAACGGTGTCTAGATGGAATTTGTATTTGTGGTCCTGGCATCTGGACCTTTTTTGGAACACCATTATTTTGGTCTTACTGAGGTTTACTGTCAGGGCCAAGATCTGTCAGAATCTGTGCAGAAGATCTCTCTCTCTCTCTTTCTTTCTTTCATATCAAATCAAATTTATTTATATAGCCCTTCGTACATCAGCTGATATCTCAACGTTCTGTACAGAAACCCAGCCTAAAACCCCGAACAGCAAGCAATGCAGGTGTTGAAGCACAACTCCCTAGAAAGGCCAAAACCTAGGAAGAAACCTAGGCTATGAGGTGTGGCCAGTCCTCTTCTGGCTCTGCTGGGTGGAGATTATAACAGAACATGGCCAAGATGTTCAAATGTTCAGCATGGTCAAATAATAAGTCTGGGACAGGTAGCATGTCCGGTGAACAGGTCAGGATTCCATAGCCGCAGGCAGAACAGTTGAAACTGGAGCAGCAGCTCGGCCAGGTGGACTGGGGACAGCAAGGAGTCATCATGCCAGGTAGTCCTGAGGCATGTTCCTAGGGTCCTCCGAGAGAGAGAAAGAGAGAAAGAATTAGAGAGAGCATACTTAAATTCACACAGGACACCGGATAAGACAGAAGTACTCCAGACATAAGAAACTGACCCTAGCCCCCCGACACAAACTACTGCAGCATA
The DNA here is from genome assembly GCF_036934945.1 of Oncorhynchus masou masou. NCBI lineage: Eukaryota > Metazoa > Chordata > Actinopteri > Salmoniformes > Salmonidae > Oncorhynchus > Oncorhynchus masou. The sequence goes on from NC_088244.1 coordinate 23,715,951, forward strand.
AATACTGGAGGCTGAGACAGGCGGAGTCAGGAGACACTGTGGCCCCATCCGATGATACCCCCGGACAGGGCCAAACAGGAAGGATATAACCCCACACCACTTTGCCAAAGCACAGCCCCCACACCACTAGAGGGATATCTTCATCCACCAACTTACCATCCTGAGACCAGGCCGAGTTTAGCCCACAAAGATCTCCGCCACGGCACAACCCAAAGGGGGGCGCCAAACCAAACAGGAAGATCACATCAGTGACTCAACCCACTCAAGTGACGCACCCCTCCTAGGGATGGCATGAAAGAGCACCAATACGCCAGTGACTCAGCCCCTGTAATAGGGTTAGAGGCAGAGAATACCAGTGGAAAGAGGGGAACCGGCCAGGCAGAGACAGCAAGGGTGGTTCGTTGCTCCGTTGCTCCAGAGCCTTTCCGTTCACCTTCACACTCCTGGGCCAGACTACACTCAATCATATGACCTACTGAAGAGATGAGTCTTCAGTAAAGACTTAAAGGTTGAGACCGAGTCTGCGTCTCTCATGGGTAGGCAGACCATTCCATAAAAATAGAGCTCTATAGGAGAAAGCCTTGCCTCCAGCTGTTTGCTTAGAAATTGTAGGGACAATTAGGAGGCCTGTGTCTTGTGACCGTAGCGTATGTGTAGGTATGTACGGCAGGACCAAATCAGAGAGATAGGTAGGAGCAAGCCCATGTAACGCTTTGTTGGTTAGCAGTAAAACCTTGAAATCAGCCCTTGTCTTAACAGGAAGCCAGTGTAGGGAGGCTAGCACTGGAGTAATATGATCAATTTTTTGGGTTCTAGTCAAGATTCTAGCAGCCGTATTTAGCACTAACTGAAGTTTATTTAGTGCTTTATCCGGGTAGCCGGAAAGTAGAGAATTGCAGTAGTCTAACCTAGAAGTAACAAAAGCATGGATTAATTTTTCTGCATCATTTTTGGACAGAAAGTTTCTGATTTTTGTAATGTTACGTAGATGGAAAAAATCTGTCCTTGAAACAGTCTTGATATGTTCGTCAAAAGAGAGATCAGGGTCCAGAGTAACGGCGAGGTCCTTCAGTTTTATTTGAGACTGTACAACCTTTAAGATTAATTGTCAGATTCAACAGAAGATCTCTTTGTTTCTTGGGACCTAGAACAAGCATCTCTGTTTTGTCCGAGTTTAAAAGTAGAAAGTTTGCAGCCATCCACTTCCTTATGTCTGAAACACAGGCTTCTAGCGAGGGCAATTTTGGGGCTTCACCATGTTTCATTGAAATGTACAGCTGTGTGTCATCCCCATAGCAGTGAAAGTTAACATTATGTTTTCGAATGACATCCCCAAGAGGTAAAATATATAGTGAAAACAATAGTGGTCCTAAAACGGAACCTTGAGGAACACCGAAATTTACAGTTGATTTCTCGGAGGACAAACCATTCACAGAGACAAACTGATATCTTTCGGACAGACAAGATCTAAACCAGGCCAGAACTTGTCTGTGTAGACTAATTTAGGTTTCTAATCTCTCCAAAAGAATGTGGTGATCGATGGTATCAAAAGCAGCACTAAGGTCTAGGAGCAGGACGACAGATGCAGAGCCGCGGTCTGAGGCCATTAAAAGGTAAATTACCACCTTCATAAGTGCAGTCTCAGTGGTATGATGGGGTCTAAAACCAGACTGAAGCATTTTGTATACATTGTTTGTCTTCAGGAAGGGAGAGAGTTGCTGCGCAACAGCTTTTTCTAAAAATTTTGAGAGGATGGAAGATTCAATATAGGCCGATAGTTTTTTCATATTTTCTGAGTCAAGGTTTGGCTTTTTTTTTTTTAGAGGCCATGATTATTTTCATCATTGTGTCAAGAGATATAGTACTAAAACACTCGAGTGTCTCTCTTGATCCTAGGTCCTGGCAAAGTTGTGCAGACTCAGGACAACTTTGAAGGAATATGCAGATTTAAAGAGGAGTCCGTAATTTGCTTTCTAATAATCACAATCTTTTCCTCAAAGAAATTCATGAATTTATTACTGCTGAAGTGAAAGCCATCCTCACCTGGGGAATGCTGCTTTTTAGTTAGCTTTGCGCCAGTATAAAAAAGAAATCTCAAAAGACGTAAACGTCATTTTTTTTTTGTAAATTGAAATGTGCTATCGTAAATGTTAGCAACACCTCCGCCTTTGCGGGATGCGCAGGGGATATGGTCACTAGTGTAACCAGGACGTGAGACCTCATTTAACACAGTAAATTCATCAGGCTTAAGTCATGTTTCAGTCAGGCCAATCACATCAAGATTATGATCAGTGATTAGTTCATTGACTATAACTGCCTTTGAAGTGAGGGATCTAACATAACAGTAGCCCTATTTTGAGATGTGAGATATCACAATCTCTTTCAATAATAGCAGGAATGGAGGAGATCTTTATCCCAGTGAGATTGCTAAGGCGAACACTGCCATGTTTAGTTTTACCCAACCTAGGTTGAGGCACAGACACGGTCTCAATGGTGATAGCTGAGCTGACTACACTGACTGTGCTAGTGGCAGACTCCACTATGCTGGCAGGCTGGCTAACAGCCTGCTGCCTGGCCTGCACCCTATTTCATTGTGGAGCTAGAGGAGTTAGAGCCATGTCTATGTTGGTAGATAAGATGAGAGCACCCCTCCAGCTAGGATGGAGTCCGTCACTCCTCAGCAGGCCAGGCTTGGTCCTGTTTGTGGGTGAGTCCCAGAAAGAGGGCCAATTATCTACAAATTCTATCTTTTGGGAGGGGCAGGAAACAGTTTTCAACTTTTCTATTGTGTAATTAACTGTGCGTTTGTTTATCCCATGTGTAACTCTGTGTTGTTTGTGTCACACTGCTTTGCTCTATCTTGACCAGGTGGCAGTTGTAAATGAGAACTTGTTCTCAACTGGCCTACCTGGTTAAATAACGGTGAATAAATACAAATTTAAAAAACAATTAGGCGTTTATGGTAGAGTGGCCAGATGGAAGCCAGCTAAAGACTCTCAGATGATGAGAAACAAGATTCTCTGTTCTGATGAAACCATTGAACTCTTTGGCGTCACGTCTGGAGGAAACCTGGCAACACAGGAGTGGCTTCGGGACAAGTCACTGAATGTCCTTGAGTGGACCAGCCAGAGCCCGGACTTGAACCCGATCGAACATCTCTGGAGAAACCAGAAAATAGCTATGCAGCAACGCTCCCCATCCAACCTGACAGAGCTTAAGAGGATCTGCAGAGCAGAATGGGAGAAACTCCCCAAATACAGGTGGTAGCGTCTTACCCAACAAGACTCGAGGCTGTAATCGCTGCCAAAGGGGCCTCTACAAAGTACTGAGTAAAGGGTCCGAATACTTATGGAATTGTGATTGTTTTAACATTTTTTATAAAATAGCAACAAAAAAATGACAACATTTTTGCTTTGTCATCATGGGGTATTGTGTGTAGATTGAAGAAAAATAAATAATTTAATACATTTTACAATAAGGCAGTAACCTAACAATGTGGAAAAAGTCATGGGGTCTGAATACACGGTATAATGTATGTGTGTACAGTATGTGAATGGGTTCGTTTCAGCAGCTGTCATGTTCTCTCCAAACACTGGTGTCATTGTGGCACCAAGGCAGTGGGGTATAGGTGTTTGAAAATGATTGTGCAGGTGAACTCAGGTATCTGTACAAGTGAGTTGGTCAAAGCTCAGGTGTATGTGATTATGTGTACTTTGCTGTACTGATATGCATAACGGTCTTTGGACAAATCCTTCATTTGCCACATCACATATTAACACATTAAAGACTATAACTGATTGTAGAATATAAAGTGATATGACTAAAACAAATAGGCTTAAAAAAATGTTTTACCCCCCAGAGAATTATTGTGAACATATGCCACATTATATTGAACATTAACGAGATTCTCCGGTACTTTTTAGACAGTAGTTCTGAAAGTAGCGCCCACGAGACAAAAGTGGTTCCTATCTCACATGTGTAGATATGTGCACCACGTCATTGCTCTCCCTCTGCTGTGTTTGCATCCTGCTAGCTGTCACTCAAATAGCGAGGTGCTGAAGATCACTGGCTAGAACTGGTATTGCTAGGGGCGCTGGCACTTGTGGGGAAACGGCGCAGCACAGCTTCCAGAAAAACAGTCGCTTTCAAACTAGGATTTCATGGCTAATTGAGGTATGACCATTGGGCGTGTCTAGAACATTTTGAATGGGGTGGCCAAGGTGGGGCACAGACCCAGTTTAGGGGGGCCATAACATTTTTAACCTTAATCGATGCAAGGTGGATTTTCTATATAATTATGATGGTTCATTACATGAAATACTTCAGTTTAGGTTTAGTCAATTTCACTGTTCAAATAAATCAAATGATTGTTAGCGTTTGGTCAGGATTTAATATAATGTCTTAGCATACAGCAGTAAGATCACGTGAAAGTCCTTCCTTCTGTGACAAATGTCTTATGAGCTTTATAATAAAGACATATTTCCTTTTAATGTGAACACAACCGTTCATGTTATCATCTGATTGTCAAACTAATCCCTTAAATTGGTTACCTGCGCATGTTCGTCTACTCCAAAATAAGTCCAGCATCCGAACAGTGCACTGTGCACCCGCCATTTGAAAAGGACATCTATTACAAACACTAAGTTAATGACATTCAGCCTAAAAAGTAGTGTGTATTCATAGTTGCCAAGGGAAGCCATGTTTCCCCCCAAAACTACAATAAAATAAACACATTTCTCATCCATGTTTCATCATTTTCCTGCAATACGCAGCACCCCTCTGGTTTAGTATCTGTAGCCTATGTATCTGCTCTCTACTCTTTTTGGCCAGATAGTATTTGTAACAGTATCTGACGCTAAGACAGAGGGGCGCTGTTTCACTCACTCGGATGCTTTCTCCAGTGAGATAGATTTCTGTTGGTGCGTGCCTTCAAAATGATCAATATATTCAGAGACGACATATCAGAACTAAGAGGGGGGGGAATCAGATTTCAGGGGGTGCCACCCCCTGGACATGCCACTGGGTGAGACAGTAATTCTGCTCATAAACTCAGGAAAAAAAAAATGTCTCTTTTTCAGGACCATCTTTCAAAAAGAATTAGTAAAAATCCAAATAACTTCATAGATCTTCATTGTAGAGGGTTTAAACACTGTTTCTCATGCTTGTTTAATGAACCATAAACAATTAATTAACATGCACCTGTGGAACGGTCGTTAACACACTAACAGCTTACAGACAGTAGGCAATTAAGTTCACAGTTATGAAAACTTAGGACACTGCAGAGGACATTCTACTGACTCTGAAAAACACCAAAAGAAAGATGCCCAGGGTCCCTGCTCATCTGCGTGAATGTGCCTTAGGCATGCTGCAAGGAGGCATGAGGACTGCAGATGTGGCCAGGGAAATACATTGCAAAGTCCGTACTGTGAGATGGCTAAGACAGCACTACAGGGAGACAGGATGGACAGCTGATTGTCCTCGCAATGGCAGACTACATGTAACAAGACCTGCACAGGATCGGTACATCCAAGCATCACACCTGCGGGACAGGTACAGGATACCAGGCAACAGCGTTACCTATGGGTACAAGCCCACCGTCGCTGGACCAGACAGGACTGGCAAAAAGTGCTCTTCACTGACGAGTTGCAGTTTTGTCTCAGCAGGGGTGATGGTCGGATTCGCGTTTATCGTTAAAGGAATGAGCGTTCCACCGAGGCCAGGACTCTGGAGCGGGATCGATTTGAAGGTGGAGGACCCGTCATGGTCTGGGGCAGTATGTCACAGCATCATCAGACTGAGCTTGTTGTCATTGCAGGCAATCTCAACGCTGTGCGTTACAGGGAAGACGTCCTCCTCCCTCATGTGGTACCCTTCCTGCAGGCTCATCCTGGCATGACCCTCCAGCATGATAATGCCACCAGCCATACTGCTTATTCTGTGTATGATTTCCTGCAAGACAGGAATGTCAGTGTTCTGCCATGGCCAGCGAAGAGCCCGGATCTCAATCCCATTGAGCACGCCTGGGATCTGTTGGATCGGAGGGTGAGGGCTAGGGCCATTCCCCCCAGAAATGTCCGGGAACTTGCAGGTGCCTTGGTGGAAGAGTGGGGTAACATCTCACCACAAGAACTGTTGTTGTGAGCTTTACAGTGCAGTGTTTATTATTTCATGCCCTGTGTGTCTCTGTAGACAGGATCAAGTGTCTGTTGACAGAGAACAAAGCCAGAGGAAAACAAACACTTGAGAGCCAACAGAGATGAGAGGGGATGAAACAGGATATGAGGAGGAGTAGGAGAGGATGCAGAGCAAGAGGAGAAGGAGCTGGCCTTTTAAACAGTCATGGATCAGAAGTCAACACACAGACAGTGAAGCAGGTTCAAATAGTAGCGCTATTAAATGAAGTGGTGGGAAACCTTAGTTGGTTCACAGTACCTGCTGGTTTCCTTCCAGAGGAGCTAATCATAGGCAACAGATCCCGTAACACCATAGTGCCTATAACCTGTGACGACAGAGCAGAGAGATCACAGTTCATTACTTTAGTCCATAATAACACATGACAACAATGTTACCCATCTTAACTAAAGTACCTCTCTGGTGGGTGTGGAGGGCTCCTCCTCAACTTGGGGGTCTTTCCTCCTCCCTCGGGGGTCCACTTGCACACCTCCGCCTCGTTCTCGTGGCTATGCCGAGGCATCCCTCACGCACCACTACACACACACACACACCACTACACACACACACACACCACTACACACACACACACACCTCCTTTGTCACTTTAACCTCTCAGCAGACAATGCCTTCTGTCCAACTGTGCTTACAGTAAATGACTTCACCAATCAGCCCCGACTCCCTTCAGGCATCAATAGATTCCTTCCATGAGTCTTCTTTCACTCTGCACAGACACAGTTGAATTACAGGTCTTTCTATTGAAACAAAACAAATCCAGAGATTTCCCATTAAGCCTGTCAATGTGCAATGTGTATGTATTCACATATACAGTTGTTTTTATACTGCATTGGTCAGAAGGCATCCCCTCCTTCCATCCTCTGGCTCTTTAACTAACATTCTCTCAATAGTTTACTTATTCTTCACCTCTGCTGTCCATTTCCATACTCAAACCCTTCTCTCTCTCTCGTAGCCTTTTTCCGATTGTCCCTTTATCTCCTCAGTGAAGATGGCACTCGGATGTGACTCAAGAATTCATGTTCATCTGCTGCAGTCTTGTGCACTGACCCCCATCGAGACCTCCATTTCACAACACAGCACTTGCAATACCCCCCCCCCCATGTCAGATGCTTTGACAATGAATTTATTAAAGTACCAGTCCATGGGACTGAAAGCACTGGGTCCTGTACACAACAGGTCATGTTGTCTTGTCTGGTGAAAATGTCCCACACATCATTCTTCATTCACATGTCCCACACATCATTCTTCCAGTTCTATGCTACCCGTTCCCTCCATCCTCCATGTCTGTTACCTTCAGCAGCTGTAACCCCTGTCCACAGACAACCCCCCAGCCCCTGTCCCTAGCCCCAACTACAGGCCCAGCCCCCATCCATACCTCCGGCCCTACTGGGTCTATGCCATGGGAGAAGAGCGCTCCCTGCTGGCTGAGTCCGGTACTGGCCAGCCTCAACAAACACCCTCTGGTCAGGGGAGGTGGACATCAGCAGGGCTCAGCATCCTTAGGGCAGTCAGAAGGGCAGTGTGAGCTAAAGTCACTGACCACTGAGACTGGAGCTGTAGGCACTCTGCTGCCCTCTACCTCATCCCCCTGGTACTGCACCCTGATGAGTGTCCCACACCACAAGGTGGACCAAGTGGAAGACCATGATCACAAAGTGGGCCTTTTTACCACTCCCAGACCCAGTCCCTTCTAGTTCCTGGACCCTCAGGTCATCTTCAGAGTCCTGGGGTTCCAGAAGCAGAACTCTCCAGCCACTCCATTCCCCTGCATGACTGATGGACCCTCAGAACCTCAAGACTCTCTGGTCCGACCCAGAGGACTCACACAGCTATCTCTACCTGCGCTCTACAGCTGTCCGCGATGCTCACACCCACATCACCCCTTGCTTCGGGTGTTCTCTCCCTTCAAAAAGAAGCAGTGATCCTCTCCTGTTTCCACATAGCAACAGTGCCCCCTGTGGATGGTTGAGGTAAACTACAGCAGTGAGCCGGCGTTTTGCACAGGAAGGCAGGAGGAGAGCACAGTGGTTCTACCCTTAGATCCAGTCCTGTGTCTCATCTCTACCTCCACCTGCCAATGATAGACCAGCCCCTCTGCCCCGGACACCTGCAGGTATCCCCTGTCCCTCTGCCCGTGCCACCCACAGCACACTGTGGACCTTCCCTGGCCCTGCCCTCAACAACACCCCTGCACCAGGCTGGGACATGGGGAAGACATGCACCAGTTCACGGAGGCTGCCTATAGCACACAGCCCCTCCCTGGATGCGGCAGACCCCCAACCCATAAGTCTCAACACCTCTAACACAGGACCTGAACTCAGGACCCCTGTCACAGGAGGGGAAGTCCAGGTCCACCAGGCTCTCGCCCTCTTCTCACCCCCACCTGCTATAGCTGGACTCCTCGATCTGCAGCCCCCAGGTGGCCACCCACATGCCCTGGCCCTCCCCTCCCTCACTGACCGCCCTCACTCCCCCAGCCCGGTGTCCATTCAGTGTCCGGCCCACCCTCCCCCACCTCCCCAGTCCCACAACAGAGACCCCGTCCTCCCCAGTGCTGTACACCCATCCAGGGGACAGCTTTACGGAGAAGACTGGTGTCCGTACAGCATCCCCACACACCAGTCTCCCGGTGGTAACAGAGGCTGAAGAAGACACCACTATGACCTGGCAGACACCTTTCCACTGGGGCCTTCCTGTCTGGCTGTGCCCCTCCTGGACTCCAGAGCACCAGCTGGTTGAACACTGTCTCCCCCACCAGGTCAGAGTCCTCCCAGGTCCCTCCCAAGGCCAGAGCCACACTGAGGAGGGCTCTTCCTCTCCAGAGACCAAGTGGACATCCAGGGCCCAGTCCTGCAGCTCCACGAGGGGGCCCAGTGGCTCTAGCCTCTACCTTCTAGCACTCAGCCTCAGCAGGCGCACAACCTTCCCTCCAAACACTACCACCTCATCCTCTGGGTCACGGGTCCGTCCGTCTCTTGGCTGTGGTTTGTGACGGATCCCATGGATGCGGTAGTTGTGGAGCATGCTCAGTGAGGTGCAGGCTTTGGGCTGTGGTTGGAGGCAGTAAACTGTCAGGATCGGACCCTCACCTGTACGGACATAATGCAAATGTCATTATTTCAAATAAAATCTTCATGACAGAACAAGGACAACAAAAAAAGAGAGAAAGGATGCTGTTTATACATTTCTTGGAACATGGCCCAGATCAGATTGATAATGCTAGAGTTTTGATTAGGCAGTAATAACCAGAGAATTAGGAATTTGAATATGAGTAATTTAATAGGATCTCTACGGTACGGACGGTCTTGTATTCTCTAGCCAGGGATCCCGTACCTGTCAGCAGGTACTCGTCCCTTAGGAACTCCAGAGCAGTGACAGGCACTACCAGGGTCTCCATCATCACTGAGCTCCTCTCCTCAACAGTACCTGACAACCTGGGACACATACAGAAGAATTAGCCAGTAATCCTCTTATTCAAAAGCCCTTTTCTGTAGTGTGACAACGTCAACTTGCTAGATACTAGCTATGTGTGTGTGCTGTAACATTAGATTGATAATGTGTGGCTTTAGCCCGTGATGTTACTCTTTCTCTTTTGAATGAGAATCAGAAAGAAACAAGTTTAATTTACAACAACTTCAGACTTATTGTCAAAACCAAGGCAGGAAAACACAATATGAGAAACACTTTTCACGCAGCTTCGATACAGCTATGGCCGGAAGTGACTTTTTCGTAGCAGGTTTGGAGAATTTCAGGTTAAGGTTAGGAAAAGAGTTAGCGAAAGGTCCGTGGGTAACCACTACCCTGACCTTCACCAACCCATTTTAATTGTTAACTTCAAATGAGGTAGGGACGTCTCAAAGGTCCCGGATTGAAAAAAGGTTGGGTAATCTGCTACAAAAATCACTTCCGGTTGTGCTGTATCGAAGTGGCGTGAAAAGAGTGTGTACCAATAGCTAGCTAGATGACATAGTGCTAATAACTTTGTATAATGAAAAAATAAAAAATTATAAAGCTAGCTAGCAATGTCAGGGCTACTGCTGTATTAGAAATACTATGGCTAGCTACTTACATATCTATATAGGAGAACCCTTTCATTTCATCCATTTCGTGTATTGGTTCTATCTAGCCACCTATGTGTTCCTCCACTGCCAGAGTAGTGTGTATGCCACGGATCCAATCAAATATGTCTACACTGACAGATGAATCGCAATAGAATTGATACCCATTGGTTAAAAACTAGTCGAACGTGCTATTTGCGTAAATTACGCAGGTTTGTTGTTTACATTTTGTATCCTGGCCACTCAGTGTTTGCGCTTTTATTGCTGTCTGGTTGCATGTGAGTAATTTAAAATGTACATAAAAACTATGTGCATTTAAATGGGGAATCCCAGGTGTATTAGTTTGACAGTAATGCTATCTAGCAAACCTGCTAAGGTAGTAAGCAATGCATTCGATAGGTGGATGAAACATTTGGAATCCTTGCGAACGGTGGCTGATGCCTCTAAACATCTCAACCTTGCTGCAGGTATTCATATATATTTGAATTTCGTTCTGATGTGTGTCCTTCTATTTCAAACCCGGAAAAAAATTATTTTGTGCGGGATTAACAATCACAGAATTGACCACTGTACGTGTTCATCATGTAATTTGATGTAACAATGGACAGCCATCTGTTACTGTGAGAACATTCCAAACCAGTTGGTTATCCCAGTAAAGATGATGCTCTACTGTGGATCACAGTACCATTCATGACAATGACACATCCAAGTAAATACATGCACCTAGCAGTTCTTGTAAATGATCAGGTCAACAAATTAGACTTAACCACACACCAAACACTGTCACCGAAAACAACCTTGTTTCAATTTCAACTGAATGCTAGCTAGCTGCATCACATCCGGCCGTGATTGGGAGTCCCATAGGGCAGCGCACAAAACCAGAGCAGGACTAGACCCCTTAGCTCCACCCCATTGCCTTGGTAACCAACAACCATGTCGTACCTCACTCCCAACTTCACCATGCAGCAAAAGCTCTACATCCTGCAGAGGATTCAAAGTATGGTTCGCACAGTCCAGGACTACAGGAAGGACACCAACGCCACGGTGCACTGCAATGCCATGTGGGGTGAGGTGGTGAACGTCTTCAATGCTGCCTTCCCTGACCGGCCACCCAGCTCGGTGGGTACCATGAAGACACTGTGGAAGAGACTGAAGGTGGAGAGTCGCCAGGTGCTGCACCGGTGCCAGAAGCAGGTGGTCACTGGCCTGCCTGTCACGGCCCTGACCGAGGTTCAGCAAGAGATCACGGCCATGGTGCCCAACCTCATCTCCAACCAGGATGACATGGACAGAGAGGAGGGCTACACCGGCCTCTGGCCTGGCTCCCCCACTGCAGGTGATACCACACTGCTCAAATCCTATTTATTTATAAAGCCCTTCGTACATCAGCTGATATCTCAAAGTGCTGTACAGAAACCCAGCCTAAAACCCCAAACAGCAAGCAATGCAGGTGTAGAAGCACTACTCTGTGCTGACACTCTGCTAAGATGAGCTCATCACATTGAGTTAATAATATTTGTTTTCCTCAGACGGTATAATGATGTGGTATCATCTGCTCACACACAGTCAGTCCAAAATTATTTGCACCCTTGATAAAGATTAGCCAAAAAAAAAAATCTAAAATAAATACAAATATTGTATGCTCCAAACAATTCTGATTTTATACAAATGAAAACGGATTGGCACCCCCGTTTTCAATACCTTACTTTACGTAGTCAGTAGATCCGACCTGCTTGCTTACAGCTGCACTAGGGTCAGACAGATTTCCTGTGTAGATCAAGACACCGCGAAGCCGGACGAGATGTAGCTCGGAAAACGTACCTCAATCCAGGGATGAGAAATGCATTGTACTCTGAATTGTCCCATTATCTCAACTGTTACCCTGAGAAGATTGTCCAATCTTCTCAGGGTAACAGTTGGGATGAATTATTAAATATTAAAGCATTAGACCTCACTAAAGGCATCAGTCATACAAAAGCTATACTTAAATCTGAACTGGTTCTCTAGCAGATTAGTAAGAATGGCTTACAGTACAGTACAGTCATAGGGAGGTAATGTGTCTTCTCAGCTAGAGCACATCTCCATAGACAATCCTCTCTGTATGATGATCTTACATATGAAAATGTCAATACAGTTCAATATTAACTGAAAGTTCTTCTACTATAAGAGCAGAATGTTTGACAGTACAGTTAATCTAACCCAGTGTCATGTCTTCCCCACGAGTGTGAGAGTAAAGACCAGGTAGACATGAGTATCGGCATCACCTCCTTTACAGCACTAACAGGAAGTGGTAGACTCCTTCGGGCCCCCAGCACCAACAAGCCCAATGCCTCCACCCTCACCCACAGTGGATCCACTGGGTCTGGGACGTCCCCCTCCTGCCCTTCTCCACCCATCCCAGCTGCCTCATCCGCTAGCCTGCTCACCTCTCGCCCTGTGAACTTTGACCTACCCTACACCCCCGGGCCACCACACGACCCCTCACCTCTCTGGCGGCAGTGGCAGGGCGACGTGTGGAGGACCCACGGTATGGGGGTCCACGGTATAGTTGGAACTGTCGGAGCTGGAACATGAGCAGAGGATGAGGCTTCTACAGATGGAACAGAAGGTTCTAGATGATAAGAGACAGGTGGTGAGGCAGAAAGAAGGCCTACAGGCAAAAAATAGATACTATCAGGCTAAGCTGAAGAAGATAGGGGAAGAGGTACGACTGTCCTCTAGTAGCAAGGACATTGAGGATCACAATCAAATCATTTGTTTCTTTTTACATTTTTATTGCTCTTATTTTCTGACAATGATTTTTTCAGTTTGACAGTTTCAGGTTTTAGTGATTTTAGTTTTAGTATTCCTTTTCATTGCTGCTCAGAATCAGGGGGAGTTTTGTTGTAATGGGCTGGGGGATATCTCTGAATATGAAAAGACACCTGGCAAATAAATATACCTGAGAGAGAAGAGCCTCCGGAACAAACTGTCAGCTGGTCTCTGCTCTCACTTGTTTTCATCAGGGAATGTCACTCACAGAAAACACATCTTGTTAGGAATAGTTCTTTTTTTTAATGTGCAACATTTCTCTTGTATGGTTTCCACGGTAAATGAGGAGCAGCTGTTTCAAATTCCCCCCATGCTGACTGGATAGCACGTACCCCAGAATAAACTAACTGACAAAGACAATCCCCCAACCTTTCTCTATCCCTTCATCATCACATCAATGTCTTTCCTCTTGACTCTTGTCATCTCACTCGTTCTTTTCTCTCAATGCATTTTGTCACAGTGGGAGAGTCAGGCCATAGGAAACATTACATCCTCTCACACAAAATTACAAAGTAAGAAATATGATCGTCATAAATAAAATAAAATCTTATGTCTGTACAAGTTAAAGGTACTGCAATAATAAATCCTGTGAGAAAATAACTGGCCAGTAGCTAAATAACTGGAGCAGATAAACATAGATGGAACATGGGTAAGGATGGATATTGGGGGTACCCTGGGGACATTTTTGGCAATTATAGTGTCACATTTATAATAACATACCACCAAAGACATGAAATGATATTACAGCAGGTCATTGAAAAGAGATATTCTACACATAAATGGACCACATATCCTCAGGCAGAGAAACCATTAGATATGGAACCATGTCTGATATAATACTTTGTTTTGGCTGATATGTTTTGTTTGTGATTTATAGTAGCACAGAGAGCTATATGATGCTGTAGAATAGATGTTCGACATTCAAATGCAGTGGGTCTTGGATTAACAGAACAATTATGTCTAAAGATTGAGGATATATTCAAGCCATCATCAAGCCTTGCAAATATAAAAGTATATCTGCCTTCTTTCTTGTTCACAATCATTTGTTCTATCAAATCCCGCTTTCCTAGAATTCCTTCCTATTTACAATCACCCGCCCCCAACATCTTCCTCATCCTATCACGTCTTGTAATCTCATCCAATCAACACTAACCAACCCCAGTCCCTGGTTTTATAAACATAGTTGACCGGTTTGAGGAAAGGTTTTGGGATAATGGTAGTGGAATTTGGGATTGAATTAGGGCTATCGCCCATAGCAACAGATTCCATTCACATCTCCTTCACAACCACACATGGATACAATCTTCCAAAACATCACAAGAGATTTTTTTTCTTCATCTCTGTTGAAAAAGATACAAAATGTATAAAAATGTTATCTACAGTTTCATCTTTTTCTTAGCAGATCGATTCCGATCTTTGTGTTCATGTTGAAATCTGAGGATCGAAGAATGTTAAAACGTAGTGGCTGAGGTAGCCTCTGTTTCAATCATATAGCCCTCCTCCCCATACTGGTTGCTACTTGTGACCGAAAATACTTAACAGCAGCACCAACCCAGCACCTTTAAACTCCCTCTCACTGTCTCTGCCTTCCTTCAACACATATCCTCCAGTATCCCAAAGTGCTTCAGCAGTCCAGGGGCTCCTTGACCTCTGCCCTACCCACGCGCAGTCCTTGGTCACCCCACTAGACATGCATTGTGGGATTTGGAGGGTGTCATCAAGACTGTCCTTCACTTCTGTTGACTCTGAAGAGGCAAGAGAGACCACAATCAGTGACAAGAGAAAATAACATCATAGTTATTAATGCTACATAAATCTCCTGATATGTAGGCTATGACACATTTAGAATCCAAATCACCACATCTTTGATGGGGACCAAAAGAGGGATGACCAAAAAGAGGGATGCGTGAGGATAGAGAGATAAAGAGAGCAGAGCAGGAGTGTGAAGAGAAAAGGAAGCAGGTAGATGAAGGTGAGTGAGTGATTGAGTTTAGGACTTACTCAGAGTCTGGGGAAACCTCAGAGATGCTGTGGGAGGTGGCGGAGTGGGGCGGGGAGGGGGAGGGTCCCTGTGCAGATGAGGGGTCTGGGGGGGTGAGCACAGAAGAGCTGAAGGAGGCCAAGATGGAGGACAGGATGTCCAGGTGCTCACTGGACGGGTGGCGGCTGGGGGGTGCGCCGAGGGAAGGGAGGGGGTACCTACATGGGGGAGCAGAGTCCAGCCGGCCGCGACGGGGTAGGGGGGATTCCTGGGGTTCCTCGCTGATTGGGGGGGGAGGGGGGGAGGGTGGGGGCTGGTCAGGGTGCGAGGGCTGACGCGGGGGCAGTGTGCGCAGCCACTCCCTGCAGGGCTGGGTCTGAGTCCCCCCACCGCCCCCATTGCCCTCCAGCTGCTGGCGGGAGTGGCTGCTCATTAGCGCTCCTCCCAGGTGTTCACGAGAGGAGGCCTGGCGTTGCATCAGGTTGTTGAGCTGGGAGCGCGACCCCCCCAGACTCGGCTCCACACCTCCATTCCCACTCAAGTCCTCCTGGGAGGCATGGGCGCTGTGCTGCTGGATGTCCAGCCTATCTCTGGAGCTGCTCAGGTTCTCCCTGGAGGCTCTGTCCAGCCCCGGCTCACGGCGGCGGGGGAGCAGGTCCAGGTTGTCCCGGGAGCCCTGGCGGTCCAGGCGGTTCTGGGACCCTCCTCCAACCTGGCGGCCCAGGGGGTCTCTGGAGAACTGGCGGCGAGCCAGAGAGTCCAGGTGCTCCCTGGAAGAGTAGCGTGAGGCGGGCTGGGACAAGGAGCCCGTGCCAGACAGGGAGCCTGTCCCACTGTACATGCGGCCGTAGGAGGCTGCCGGGACGCCCCTGTGGCCCAGGGTGGAGGTGCGGTACCAGGAGAGATCGCTGGGGACCCGGCCCATGGTGGAGAGACCCTGCAGGGCCGGCGGACAGCCAATACGGTTCTTCAGGATGCCTGAGACAGCAGGGAGAGATGAGAAGAGAGAAAAGGTTAATCATGTGTATGTATTTTGGCCTTTGAGTCTACATGAATCTGTATGTGGAACCCATTGGTAATAAATGCCGGTCATCAGCACTCCAAAGTCAACCATTGATAACCCCACAGACCAAAATAGTATCATCTGGTCCAACTGAGGTTGTGACTCACCCTTGCGGTGACGGCTGGGCTGTCCCGTCAGGCCGTTCTCGTCCCCGCTAGTCAGCGCTGCGTCAGGCTGGTTGTTGTTGGAGCCATCCTTGCTGTAGTCAGCCCCTAGGCGGCGCTCTGAGCCCCACTTCTGCAGGGAGTGGACCTCGCACTCCTCCAGCGCTGGCCAATAGGAGAGCAGGTCATTGCCATCCAGGTCTGACACACAAAGATGGACAATCGCCAATGGCCAACAATTCAAAATAAATCACAACTGTATCCAATATGAGATCATGTTTTGTCGAAGTGACATGTAAATGGCTAAGGATTTTTATTGATTTATGGATATCGGTTTCTGACATTTACAACATCTGTATGTATTCATTTGTGAATCTATGAGTCTATCAGTCTGACATTTTCTTAGCGTCTGTGTGTACCTTTGGTGCTATTGTGGGTGGGCTCAGTAAGCAGCCGCTCGCTGTGATTGGTGCGTTTGAAACGCCGCTGGATGCGTCCACGGAGACGAACGTTGTCCTCACTCTCGGAGGAGGGGATGGAGAGACTACGTTCCCCTTCCAAAGAGACATCTGAGTCTGTGTCTGAGTCCTCACCTGAGAGGAAAGACAGAATGACAGAGAGAGAGAGAGAGAGAGAGAGAGAGGGAAAGACGGAACGAGAGAGAGGGAGAGAGAGAGGGAGGGAGAGAGGGAAAGACAAAATGACAGAGAGGGAGGGAGGGAGGGAGGGAGGGAGGGAGGGAGGGAGGGAGGGAGGGAGGGAAAGAATGAGAGCGAGAGAGAGGGGGAGGGAGGGAAAGACAAAACGAGAGAGAGGGAGGGAAAGACAGAACGACAGAGAGAGAGGTAGAGAGAGAGGGAGGGAGGGAGGGAGGGAGGGAGGGAGGGAGGGAGGGAAAGAATGAGAGCGAGAGAGAGAGAGAGGGGGAGGGAGGGAAAGACAAAACGAGAGAGAGGGAGGGAAAGACAGAACGACAGAGAGAGAGGTAGAGAGAGAGGGAGGGAGGGAGGGAGGGAGGGAAAGAATGAGAGAGAGAGAGAGAGAGAGAGAGGGAGGGAGGGAAAGACAAAACGACAGAGAGAGAGAGAGAGAGAGGGAGGGAAAGACAGAATGACAGAGAGAGAGAGGTAGAGAGAGAGGGAGAGAGAGGGGGGAGGGAGGGAGGGAAAAACAAAACGACAGAGAGAGAGAGAGAGGGAGGGAAAGACAGAACGACAGAGAGAGAGAGAGAGAGAGAGAGAGAGAGGGAGGGAAAGACAGAACGACAGAGAGAGGGAGAGAGGGAGGGAAAGACAGAACGACAGAGAGAGAGAGAGGGATGGAGGGAGGGAAAGACAGAGAGAGAGAGAGAGAGAGAGAGGGAGGGAAAGAGAACGACAGATAGAGAGAGAGGGAAAGACAGGACGACAGCGAGAGAGAGAGAGAGAAATACAGAGAGGGAAAGACAGAACGACAGAGAGAGAGAGAGAGAGAGAGGGAGGGAAAGACAGAGAGAGAGAGAGAGAGGGAAAGACAGAGAGAGAGAGAGAGAGAGAGGGAGGGAAAGACAGAGAGAGAGAGAGAGAGAGGGAGAGAAAGACAGAACGACAGAGAGAGAGAGAGAGAGAGAGGGAAAGAGGGAAAGACAGAGAGAGAGAGAGAATCACAGAACGACAGAGAGAGAGAGAGAGGGAAAGAGAACGACAGAGAGAGAGAGAGGGAAAGAGAACGACAGAGAGCGAGAGGGAGGGAAAGAGAAAACGACAGAGAGAGAGAGAGGGAGGGAAAGACAGAACGACAGAGAGAGAGAGAGAGAGAGAGAGAGAGGGAAAGACAGAACGACAGAGAAAGACAGAACGACAGAGAGAGAGAGAGAGAGGGAGGGAACGACAGAGAGAGAGAGAGGGAGAGAGGGAACGACAGAGAGAGGGAGGGAGGGAGGGAAAGACAGAACGACAGATAGAGAGAGAGGGAAAGACAGGACGACAGAGAGAGAGAGAGAAAGACAGAGAGGGAAAGACAGAACGACAGAGAGAGAGAGAGAGGGAGGGAAAGACAGAGAGAGAGAGAGGGAAAGACAGAGAGAAAGAGAGAGAGAGGGAGGGAAAGACAGAGAGAGAGAGAGAGACAGAACGATAGGGAGAGAGAGAGAGGGAGAGAAAGACAGAACGACAGAGAGAGAGAGAGAGAGAAAGACAGAGAGAGAGAGAGAGAGAGAATCACAGAACGACAGAGAGAGAGAGGGAAAGAGAACGACAGAGAGAGAGAGAGGGAAAGAGAACGACAGAGAGAGAGAGAGAGGGAAAGAGAACGATAGAGAGCAAGAGGGAGGGAAAGAGAGAACGACAGAGAGAGAGAGAGGGAGGGAAAGACAGAACGACAGAGAGAGAGAGAGAGAGAGAGAGGGATGGAAAGACAGAACGACAGAGAGAGAGAGAGAGGGAGGGAACGACAGAGAGAGAGAGAGAGAGGGAACGACAGAGAGAGGGAGGGAGGGAGGGAGGGAGGGAGGGAGGGAGGGAGGGAGGGAGGGAGGGAAAGACAGAACGACAGAGAGAGAGAGAGAGAGAGAGGGATGGAAAGACAGAACGACAGAGAGAGAGGGAGAGAGGGAGGGAAAGACAGAGAGGGAGAGAGGGAGGGAAAGACAGAACGACAGAGAGAGAGAGAGAGGGGGAGGGGGAGAGAGGGAGGGAAAGACAGAACGACAGAGAGAGAGAGAGAGAGGGAGGGAAAGACAGAGAGAGAGAGAGAGAGAGAGGGAGGGAAAGACAGAACGACAGAGAGAGAGAGAGAGAGAGGGAAAGACAGAGAGGGAAAGACAGAACGACCGAGAGAGAGAGAGAGAGGGAGGGAAAGACAGAGAGAGAGAGGGAGGGAGAGAGAGAGAGAGGGAGGGAGGGAAAGACAGAGAGAGAGAGAGAGAGAGAGAGAGAGAGAGAGGGAGGGAAAGACAGAACGACAGGGAGAGAGAGAGAGGGAGAGAAAGACAGAACGACAGAGAGAGAGAGAGAGAGAGAGAAAGAGGGAAAGACAGAGAGAGAGAGAGAGAATGACAGAACGACAGAGAGAGAGAGAGGGAAAGAGAACGACAGAGAGAGAGAGGAAAAGAGAACGACAGAGAGAGAGAGAGGGAGGGAGGGAAAGAGAACGACAGAGATTGAGAGAGAGAGAGAGAGAGAGAGAGGGAAAGAGAACGACAGAGAAAGACAGAACAACAGAGAGAGAGAGAGGGAGGGAAAGACAGAACGACAGAGAGAGAGAGAGAGAGAGGGATGGAAAGACAGAACAACAGAGAGAGAGGGAGAGCGGGAGGGAAAGACAGAGAGAGAGAGGGAGAGAGGGAGAGAGAGAGGGAAAGATGGAGAGAGAGAGAGAGAGAGGGAGAGAGGGAGGGAAAGACAGAACGACAGAGAGAGAGAGGGAGGGAAAGAGAACGACAGAGAGAGAGAGAGAGGGAGGGAAAGAAAATGACAGAGAGAGAGAGAGAGAGGGAGAGAAAGACAGAACGACAGAGAGAGAGAGAGAGAGAGAGAGAGAGGGAAAGACAGAACGACAGAGAGAGAGAGAGGGAGGGAAAGACAGAACAACAGAGAAAGACAGGACAGAGGGAGAGAGAGAGGTAGGGAAAGACAGAATGACAGAGAGAGAGAGAGAGAGAAAGAGAGAGAGAGAGGGAGGGAGGGAGGGAGGGAGGGAGGGAAAGACAGAACGACAGAGAGAGAGAGAGAGAGAGAGAGAGGGAGGGAAAGACAGAACGACAGAGAGAGAGAGAGAGGGGGAGAGAGGGAGGGAAAGAGAACGACAGAGAGAGAGAGAAAGAGAGAACGAGAGGGAGGGAGCAAGAGAGAGAGAGAGCGAGAGGGAAAGAGAACGACAGAGCGAGAGGGAGGGAGCAAGAGAGAGAGAGAGCGAGGTTATAGAACCAGTTATCAGTCAGTCACCAATAAAAACTTAAAAGTGGCCATGTACATTTGTTGTCATTTTAAGTGTATTGTATACAGTATTAAAACCCTTGTTGAGTGTTTATGAATGTGTGTATTTCTATTACAATGCACGTGTGCACACGTGGGCAAGACTGCCTGCGTGTGTGTTTGTTTGTGCGCATGTGTGTGTGTGTGTACCAGTGGGTACCTCTGTCTCTATGGAACATAGCCACGTCCAGGTCTGTAGCTCCAGATTGTCCCAGATTGTGTTCCAAAGTCTGGCGGGCCAGCAGGTTCTCTCTGTGGGAGGAGAGGAGGTGTTAACCAGATCATTTACACATGACATCACACAAACTGAGACACTGGACTGGTCACTACAGTAACCAGGCTCCATATAAACCTTATTTACAAGCAGTGGAAGTCTGCAGTACATGTACACAATGAGCTGGTTTCCCAGCCTCTGACTGAGCCTGGACTTAAAAGCATGGTTGATGGAGAATCTCCATTGAAATAGCTTTTAGCCCAGGACTAAGCGGAATCTGTGTCTGGGAAACTGCCACTACATATTTCAGTCTCACAGATCCTGTGCATCTCAGATGGCTTACTGACCGAGCGCTGCTGACAGAGGAGATGGTGGAGGCCCCGAGGGTGATGCGGTGCAGCCCGCTCTGCTCCAGCAACGATGCATTGTTGTAGGGGTTCTGACCCTTGACACAAAACACACACGTATTGAAAAATACATTCAGGACTAGAGCACACATCAACATTCTTGGTCATACTGCGCTAGTGGAATCTGAATTAGTCAGAGCAAACAGCAACAATCATTCCCCAGATGAGTCAGTGGTATAGAACAATTGTAAAGACAGCAGGCTAAGCACAGTGCA
Source organism: Oncorhynchus masou masou (assembly GCF_036934945.1). Taxonomy (NCBI): domain Eukaryota; kingdom Metazoa; phylum Chordata; class Actinopteri; order Salmoniformes; family Salmonidae; genus Oncorhynchus; species Oncorhynchus masou. Next base: position 23,736,946 of record NC_088244.1, read on the forward strand.
TTGTGGAATGTGGGTCAAGTGAAGAGCCCTGAGGGGATCATGTTAAGGGAAGACCAGGGTGTGCTGATTTGGATTGGGGTGGTGATGTGTGTGGTAGAATGGGGCCAGATGATGTACAGTGGATGGGTGGGTAGATGGGTTCCTTGTTGGTGTAGTGGGCTTTGTGTGTGTGTGTGTGTGTGTGGGGGGAGGGGGGGGGTGAATGCTCACAGGGATCTGTGGGGCTCTAGGTGCGTCCTCGTCGGGGCTCTTCTTGCCCAGACATGACAACTTCCAGACCTCCTGCACCTCCGCGTTCAGCACCGTGAATACCAGGAACATAGCAAGACCCTGGGAGGAGGGGAATGTATACATTAACACCAAGTACTCACCAGGACGATAACGCAACTCACACAGTCTAATAACACACACACACACACACACACCAGACAGGGTCAGTACCTGCAGTAAGCATAGTACAATGAAGATATAGTGGAAGGCCAGAATGCTGTTGTTGACAGCCATCAGCCCAAAGAACCAGGTAGAGGTGGCCAGGAGCAGCAGGAGGATGGCACCGCGTATAGTGGCTCTGGAGAGACAGAAGGGAAAGGAAAAAAGAGAGAGAGCTTGTCAAACAGTGAGAGAGACAGAGAGGTTCTTTCTCAAAAAAGCTTTAATGGCTGGATTTAAAGCTTTACTGTATTAGTGCAATATAATTGTATTCAGCAGAACCCGGCCATTTATGTGTAATATGTTCAACCTCTCTGGGATACTCACATCACAGGTAGTTTCTTGGTCTCTTTCTGGGAGGGGTTGCAGGACATGCGAGCCACAAGCAGAAACATCCCACCATTCATCTGCAACAAAGAGACAGCAATGAGGCAGACATGAGACTAGATCAAACTAGAACTACAGAACTATAGAGGCAAACTAAGTGACTGACACAGAACTAGAGGTATAGAGGCAAACTAAGTGACTGACACAGAACTAGAGGTATAGAGGCAAACAAAGTGACTGACACAGAACTAGAGGTATAGAGGCAAACTAAGTGACTGACACAGAACTAGAGGTATAGAGGTATAGAGGCAAACTAAGTGACTGACACAGAACTAGAGCTATAGAGGCAAACAAAGTGACTGACACAGAACTAGAGGTATAGAGGCAAACAAAGTGACTGACACAGAACTAGAGCTATAGAGGCAAACTAAGTGACTGACACAGAACTAGAGGTATAGGGGCAAACTAAGTGACTGACACAGAACTAGAGCTATAGAGGCAAACTAAGTGACTGACACAGAACTAGAGGTATAGAGGCAAACAAAATGTCTGACACAGAACTAGAGCTATAGAGGCAAACTAAGTGACTGACACAGAACTAGAGGTATAGAGGCAAACTAAGTGACTGACACAGAACTAGAGCTATAGAGGCAAACAAAGTGACTGACACAGAACTAGAGCTATAGAGGCAAACTAAGTGACTGACACAGAGTGAGAGGGAGACAGTACCAGGATGACGATAGCGATGGGTCCAGCGAAGCTCCAGATGAGTTTGTCGTAGATGGAGATCCAGCAGAAGTCTGGGTTTCCATAGCCCTCAGGATCCAGCCCTACCGCCAAACCTGAACACAGAGAGTAAGATGTGTGTTTCACTTTGTGTTCTTACTGGTATCAGTGAAATCCATTCTAAAACAGGTCTCTGTAGGGAACTGTGTGTGTGTGTGTGTGTGTGTGTGTGTGTGTGTGTGTGTGTGTGTGTGTGTGTGTGTGTGTGTGTGTGTGTGTGTGTGTGTGTGTGTACCTGTGATGATGGCAGGCACGCCCCATCCGATGGCATAGTAGAACCTCATGGCTCCGTAGTTGATGTTGCGAGCCTCTGTCTGCATGCGGTAGATATGGAGTCCCTCCACAAACAGCCAGGCAAACGTGGCCATGAACAAATAGTGCAGCAGGATGGCCACCACCGTACACAGGAACTAACAGAGAGAGAGAGGACAGTCAGAGCCATGTATAGAGATTATGTTATGACAACTTTCAATGTATTCATATGGGTCTGTAGACGAGTTCAGTGACTATTTGCCCATTGGGCTTCTATTGGTGAGTTTGGCCGAAATTTGTTTAAGGCCTTTGGCTTTCAGACCAGTTCGAAAACTTTTACTGGGAGAGAGAACGTATGAAACCTGGTGTTATACTGTCAGCATCACAGTGCAAAACACCAATGAACACCAAGGCAGTGTGCACCCAGCCAGACATTTTGTCCACCCACTCAAACAGAAAAACCTTTCAGTCAATTTGACTGGAAATGATCCAAACTGTGTAGATTAGCTAGTTAAAAATAATACATGGATATTAAAGGTCATTGAAGACAATGATATAACATACTGCTACTGTACATACGATACACTGTTGGAACACAGTTGGAACAGTTGTTGAACATACCAATGCATACTGTGCCATCTTGGCTGGTTGCACACACACCCATGCTCATGAACACACATAGCCCCCCCCTTCCACCCACACACACACACACACACGTAACCTACCCACCCACACATACCTGCTGCTCGGTCTGGTTGATGCCGAGCAGGAAGACGAGCTCAGAGAGCAGCATGGCGGCGGCCATGTTGGAATGGATGGAGCGGGTGTTGGACTTGAGGCCCCGGAGGCAGGACAGCACCAGGACGGTGAGCAGCAGGGCCAGCATGGACACAGACAGGGAGAAGTAGGTGACCAGGGCCAGGGTCTCCAGATCCCCCTCCAGCTGTTCTCTCTGGGAGCTGTCCATCAGGACACCAAAGGTGCCCAGCCTCTGACACTGGCAACGCACGTGGGACGTGTTCCTGTATACTACGATGCAGTCCCTCACTGTCCAGCAACCTCCCACCTCCAACCTGTAGAGAGAGGGGGGTGGGGTGAGAGAGACAGAGAGAGAGCGTCAGAGTGAGAGAGAGAGAAGGAGCGGATAGGGGGAGAGAAAAGGTGGGTGGGAGAATGTCAGGATGAAGAAAAGAGATGGGTTGAGTGAGAGAAAGATAACGTCATCAAACACACTGCAACTCCCAGCTGACAGTATCTATTTCCCATAGAGCACAAGCCCCCTCAAGTCATGTAAAGCTCTTCTCACGGGCTGCTGTGGTTCCACTGGACACACAGGGGCTTGCTGCGGTTGGTGGTCTCCAGCAGGCGGAACTCCAGCAGCAGGGGCGAGTCCAGAGGACCCCCGACAAACGTCTGGTTGTTGTAGATGGACACACTGACCACTGGAGAGTTCATCACTGGATGTCTGGGGAGTCTAACGGAGAGGAGGAGTGACAGAGGAGAGAGGGGAGAGGGAGAGAGATCATTTGATTTAGTAGGACAGACTTAATAGCCCTAACACTGTTTTATGATTCACCAAACACACAATACTTTTGGCACAATTCCAATGCTGTGCTTTGAAAAGTCCAATGAAAACATAAATAAACAGTCACAAATACACACTCCTGGTAAACCAGATGTCATGAGAGAGACAGACACTGGAGGGCAGGCACATACAGTACACACACACCTGACTCCTCGTCGGTCAGTGTGGTACTTGGGGGGGAGTGCTGCTCCAAGGCTACGATAGATCAACATGATGACAATGGTGACAGGCGGCTCCAGTAGCGAAACAGAATGCCTGGCTGCAGCATAGTCTTCCGTCTGATTGGCCAACATACTGACAGGGGCAGGAGCTGTGTTCTGTGAAGCTGAAACTGGGAAATGCACAAGGCATAAGAGGAGTGACATAAGGTAGGTAGGCGCATGTGCTTGTGTGTGTGTGTGTACAGTATGTGTGCTTGTGTGTTTCAGTGGCTGTCGTGTATGTGTGTGTTCTCCTTACGTTGGTGTCGTTGTGGCACCAGAGCAGCAGGGGGCAACACCACATGTGTGTGGGGGTCCCAGAGAGCCTGGCCGCGGAACAGAGGGCTGTGGTAGCGAGGGAAACGTCTGCGCACGTGGGTGTGGTTCTCAACACGGTCCAGGTTCATTACTGAAACACGAGCATACACACAGTCCATGACTCCAGGTTATACCACACAACATAACAAAAATAACCTGATGAACAATGTTGTTGTTCACTACTCAGCAATAAAACAAGTATTAAAGTCAAGGTCGGTCGTCTGTCATCAGTGTGTAGTTTTTACACTTGTTTTTGATATTTATACAGAATGTTCCTGCCAAAACCAACCCTGGATCTCTACATGCACTGCTGTGAACAGGGCAAAACCAACCCTGGATCTCTACATGCACTGCTGTGAACAGGGCAAAACCAACCCTGGATCTCTACATGCACTGCTGTGAACAGGGTTCTCTCCTTCGTTTTTACACAGGAAAAGGACGAGGGCTACACACTTGCATGGATTGACTACTTGACCAAATAAAGCAGGAACAACCACTCAATACAGAAAGGTAGACCTCATTTGACACAATGAACTGATCCCACTCCATGAAGGGTAAGAGAGCAGATGGTTCTGTCCTGGGGGGGGGGGGGGGGGCTCACCGATGTTGGGGGCGACCAGAGCCACGGGGTTCAGATAGGTGAGCTTCATGTTCTGGGCCAGGGTCTGGGCATACTGTTCCAGCAGATCAGCCAGCCCTCCTGCCCCTCCCTGGGCCTGGATCTGGCCTCGCCATAAACTTGCACTGCCTGGACCCAGCACCGCACTGCAGCCCTGCAGAACATTCTGGAGAGGGAGGGGGAGAGGGAGATTCAGTTCCTACACACACAATCTAATAAAACAGTGACTACATTTTCCAAACTCCACTAAAAGGTTTTATGAGCGTGTTGCCAGGCAACCCTCACCTCGTTGAAGTGTGCGTCCTGGGTGGCAGTCAGGCCGAAGCCCGTTTGCAGACTCTCGAAGGTCAACAGGCGGGACAGTAGCCGCTCGGCAATCTGGAGGTCATTGCCATAGAGACGGGGTGTGGCCTCGGTGACATCACGGAGCTGGTGGGCCAGTTTCTTCTCCATGATGGTGCTGAGCTCTGTCTCATTCCGCTCAACCGACTCCAGCTATACACACACACACACACACACACACACACACACACACACACACACACACACACACACACACACACACACACACACACACACACACACACACACACACACACACACACACACACACACACTATGTTAGACACCATTCCGTATTGTTCAGTTCCAACCAGTATGAGCAATGGGGTAGTAGAGTATTCTTACTGCTGCATTGAGCTCCACAAAGGGAGGAGAGGTACAGTTGTAGAGATCCGGCTCCAGCCAGCCCCTCTCCACATCACAGTGTCTGATAGCAGCACCTGGAGAGAACAGACACAGACACTAATACTTGTATAATACATCCACAACAGTAAAAAGCAGCACAGGGGATACAATCAAACACAGATACTAGGTTTCAAAGGAATGGGGCGTTTATCTGCCTATAGTCAGTATAGATCATGAGTCTTCTAATGGGAGATGTTATCATCTTTCCATCTGTGGAAGATTCAGGAAATATACAGTATACTGTACAAAAATATAAATGCAACCATGTCAAAGACTTTACTGAGTTACGGTTCATATAACTACAGAGAAAGTGTAGAGTGTTGAGGGACTGACCCACGGATCCTTTAGGACAGGGCACGGCTGCTGGCAGGTTGAACTTCGTCCTGGGCCACCAGATACCCAGGGTGATGGTCTTAGGACAGCCGTCATAGATGACTAACAGAGAGAGAGAGAAACAGGGGGACAAGACTATGAATCAAAATAAAACCTGTGTATGAAGGCAATGAAAATCTCATACTAGTTTGAGAGGAGAGAGGTTTGACAAGGGGGAGATGTTTTTGAGAGAGAAGGAGTCTTACAGCAGGGAAAATGAGTGAATCAGAGAAGCACAGAGAAGATGAGAGAGAAGACATGAGAGGAAAAGAGAAAGAGAAGATCACAGGTAGGAGGAGAGGAATCCCCTCGGTCTCACCTTCGCAGCCCTTCTGTGTGACTTCAGCGAAGGGGTTGTCGCACATGTTGCACTGTCGACCAATCACACCAGCCCGACACTGGCACTGGCCACTCTCTGGGTCACATGACCGGGAGAAGGAGCCCACAGGGTAGCAGTCACAGGGCAGGCAGGAGTCACTGCCCTGCAGGTGGTAGTGGAACTCCTGACACACACAGATATATACACAGAGACAGGTACACAGAGAGACACACATATACAGAGATATAGACACAACAGAAACAGATATACACCCAAACACATGTAGACATAACATTCAGACCAAAGACAACCACATCCAAATACACAAAGAACAGACATAGCAAAGTCACATACATATACAGGCATATACATGTACATAGATGCACACAGACAGATACACAAATGAGCACACATCAACATGAAAATGAGAGAGGGGAAGATGAAAGCGGATAGATTGACAGAAAAGAGAAGGATTTAGAGAGAAAAAGAGAGACATACAGAGACATGGACAGACAAACACAAAACAATATTGTCAGGTGGGCTTTTAGAAATGTTTTTTTATCTGTTATTTTACCAGGTAAGTTGACTGAGAACACATTCTTATTTGCAGCAACAACCTGGGGAATAGTTACAGGGGAGAGGAGGGGGATGAATGAGCCAATTGTAAACTGGGGATTATTAGGTGACCGTGATGGTTTGAGGGCCAGATTGGGAATTTAGCCAGGACACCGGGGTTAACAGCCCTACTCTTACAATAAGTGCCATGGGATCTTTAATGACCTCAGAGAATCAGGACACCTGTTTAACATCCCATCCGAAAGACAGCACCCTACACAGGGCAGTGTCCCCAATCACTGCACTGGGGCATTAGGATATGTTTTTAGACCAGAGGAAAGAGTGCATCCTACTGGCCCTCCAACACCACCTCCAGCAGCATCTGGTCTCCCATCCAGGAACTGACCAAGACCAAGCCTGCTTAGCTTCAGAAGCAAGCCAGCAGTGGTATGCAGGGTGGTATGAAACACCAGTATGTTAAATCTCATTTTAGAACAATTCAACATTTACATTACAATACTCAATATAATACTATGATACTATACTGTGAGAAAACTGAGCTTCTGTACTGTCCTTGAAACAGGATTTAAGATGAGGTCACAGCGTGGAGGGTGGCATGAGGGATAAGGGGGGTCCGTGGGCATTAGGAGTGTTAAGGGTAATGGAGTTGCTCAGATTACAAGGTGAAGCTGCTGATAATGCCTCATAAGACAACGCCTGTTTGATAGCAGTGTCAGGTTAGGATCAGTATCAAGGATTAGGGTCACAAGCAGGGATTAGAAAACAGTAGGTAAGGGTGATGCTGAGGTATATAAGAGCATGGATCAGTGCCTGGGATTGCGATATGAGTTGAATAACAGTAAGAGTATTTACTACAGATATGTGTGATTGCGCGCGCTTGTATGTGTGTGTGTGTGTCGTGGCGGGCAGGTCACCTTGCAATGGCAGTGGCCACTGGTCTTGTTGCAGTCGGGGTCGAATCCTTTACTGGTGTTACAGTGGCAGGGCCCACATGCTGGAGAGCCCCACCAACCACGTGGACACTGGTGGTCAATCCTACACAGGCACGCACGCACACACAACCACACGTTAAAAGTGGTAGTTCTCTCAATTTCTGTCCCTGTCTGCTATATAGGCCACAGTACCTAGATCAAAGGGAAATTAGGAAGTGACAAATCTGTGAGACCTAAAGCTGGGAGGGATTTCACATTGGGGTGGGGTGACACCTAGGTCACATATAAACACTGTGTGTTATCATCACAGAGAAACTTAAGTCTCCTCTCATCCTCTCCTGGGGATTAGGGCATATCTGCTGAAAAACACAGACAACAAAATCCACATTGACAGATAGACAGAGCAGAGCACTGTAACACGGCTGTCTCACCCCAATCTCAGGTACTGCTATGATGTACTGTTACTAACATTAGAAACACACACAGACAATCTCAGGTACTGCTATGATGTACTGTTACTAACATTAGAAACACACACAGACAATCTCAGGTACTGCTATGATGTACTGTTACTAACATTAGAAACACACACAGACAATCTCAGGTACTGCTATGATTTACTGTTACTAACATTAGAAACACACACAGACAATCTCAGCTACTGCTATGATGTACTGTTACTAACATTAGAAACACACACAGACAATCTCAGCTACTGCTATGATGTACTGTTACTAACATTAGAAACACACACAGACAATCTCAGGTACTTCTATGATGTACTGTTACTAACATTAGAAACACACACAGACAATCTCAGGTACTGCTATGATGTACTGTTACTAACATTAGAAACACACACAGACAATCTCAGCTACTGCTATGATGTACTGTTACTAACATTAGAAACACACACAGACAATCTCAGCTACTGCTATGATGTACTGTTACTAACATTAGAAACACACACAGACAATCTCAGCTACTGCTATGACGTACTGTTACTAACATTAGAAACACACACAGACAATCTCAGGTACTGCTATGATTTACTGTTACTAACATTAGAAACACACACAGACAATCTCAGGTACTGTTATGATGTACTGTTACTAACATTAGAAACACACACAGACAATCTCAGGTACTGCTATGATGTACTGTTACTAACATTAGAAACACACACAGACATTTGGGACTCAGTAATATAGACGGGGTTCAGTCATCTGAAGTTGATGTATAGTTATAGTGTTTATTGACCTGTCTCCATAGTCACAGATGGACAGTATGTTCATAATATTCATGTATTTAAAGTTGATGTATAGTTGACACACTGACCTGTGCTGATCTACAGTTGATGTAAAGTTGATAGACTGACCTGTGCTGACAGTACTGGCCATAGTGGTTGTCTCCACAGTCACAGATGTATCCGTGGGATGAGCTGGGCTTCCTGTGGCACTTGGCATCATTCTCACACGGATTCAGCTGGCACGCTTCTATGCAGCCCTTACCATAGAAACCTACAAAACACACACACAGTCATTACCATGGGAACCTACAACACGTGTACACAGTCATTACCATGGGAACCTAACACACGTGCACAGGCATTACCATGGGAACCTACAACACGTGTACACAGTCATTACCATGGGAACCTAACACACGAACACAGGCATTACCATGGGAACCTACAACACGTGTACACAGTCATTACCATGGGAACCTAACACACAAACACAGGCATTACCATGGGAACCTACAACACGTGCACAATTTGATATAAAAAGGGAGTGGCTCCTAATCTGTGACTGGATCTTTTATTTCTGAGGCTTCATATCTGTGAGTGCACAAATTCTCACAGTATCTCAAGAGAATTTGGGACTTAGATACACATAGCTAGTTAAATAAAAGGCAAAAATATGATATTCGCAATGTCGCTAAGCAAAAAAACTACCAAAACAGCAATAGCTACTACAATGTCAAAACATGAGTTCAGTACCATTTGCTTGATTTTATGGACCCACGACTATGGTGTATCAACATTAGCATGCTGGTGACGCTATAAAATGTTTTTAGAACTAACCCTCACTGTTCTATACTAAAAATATATAAATGCATGTTTCATGAGCTGAAATAAAAGATAATCCATCCAGCTGTAAGGTGTGGCATATCAAGAACTTGATGAAACAGCATGATCATTACACAGGTGCACCTTGTGCTGGGGATAATAAAATGGCACTCTAAAATGTGCATTTTTGTCACACAACACAATGCTACAGATTTCTCAAGTTTTGAGGGAGCGTGCAATTGGCATGCTGACTGCAGGAACGTCCACCAGAGCTGTTGCCAGAGAATTGAATGTTCATTTCTCTACAATAAGAATTTGGCAGTAAGTCCAACTGGCCTCACAACCGCAGACCACATGTAAGCACACCAGCCCAGGACCTCCACATCTGGTTTCTTTAGCTGCAGGATTGTCTGAGACCAGCCACCCTGATGAAACTGTGGGTTTGCACATCCTAAGAATTTCTGCACAAACTGTCAGAAACATCTCAGGGATGTGCTCGTCGTCCTCACCAGAATCTTGACCTGACTGCAGTTCGGAATCGTAACCGACTTCAGTGGGTAAATGCTCACCTTCGATAGCCACTGACACACCGGAGAAGTGTGCTCTTCACGGATTAATCCCGGACTCAACTGTAATGGGCAGATGCCAAAAAGTGTGTATGGCATTGTGTGGGCAAGCGGTTTGCTGATATCAACGTTGTGAACAGAGTGCTCCATGGTGGCGGTGGGGTTATGGTATGGGCAGGCATAAGCTACAGACAACAAACACAACTGAATTTTATCAATGGCAATTTGAATGCACAGAGATACCGTGCCGAGGTCCTGAGGCCCAATGTTGTGCCATTCATCCACTGCCATCACCTCATGTTTCAGTATGATAATGCACAGCCCCATTTCGCAACGATCTGTACACAATTCCTTGAAGCTGACAAATGTCCCAGTACTTCCATGGCCTGTACACTCACCAGACATGTTACCCGTTGAGCATGTTTGGGATGCTCTGGATCAACGTGTACAACAGCGTGTTCCAGTTCCCGCCAATATCCAGCAACTTCACACAGACATTGAAGAGGAGTGGGACAACATTCCACAGTCAACAGCCTGATCAACTATATTCGAAGGAGATGTGTCACGCTGCATGAGGCAAATGGTGGACACATACTGACTGGTTTTCTTATCCACACCCCTACCCTTTTTTTAAGGTAGAGTATCTGAGACAAACAGATGCATATCTGTATTCCCAGTCATGTCAAATCCATAGATTAAGGCCTAATGAATGTATTTAAATTGAATGATTTTCTTATATGAAATGTAAAAAAAAAAAAATGAAATGGTTGCGTTAATATCTTTTTAATAAATTTTTTACACTAGTGTTAGCTTGCTAGCTAGCCAGCATTAGCTACCTAGCTAGCAAGCTCTAATCTAGTCCAATGGAAACCGATGCAACCCTGCTGGCTACATGGCTAGCTAGATAACCAGTGGGGACAGTGAGTTCATATGATATTCAAGCCTCTAATAAGTGACATTGTGCAGAAAAAAAACAAAGAAAATACTGTTTGATGAGCTAGCTAAGTTAGCACCGGCACATACACAGATGCAGCTCTCATTCATTGCAATTATATTTTATTAGCTGTAGTTAATCATAGTCAATACACGTAAATTCACATCTAGCTAGATGTGTCATCGCCATTATCTCACTATTGCATAAAAAAGTGCATACAACAAAATATATCTCACTACGTTGCCTATTTAGTCAACTACTTCTCTGACATTTGGCTCGTAGTTCTTGAACAGGAAAGAAGTGGAGAAAGTTTTTAGTGGCCTACCAGATCACAACAAACAGAACTGCGAGGGGGAGATAAAAATGATGGTTAGGGAGAAATCAACCATATCACCACTAGGTATCATCATATCCCCAATAATAAAATTGATTTCAACAGTACTTGATATAGAGTCCACTAGCTTGCTGCACTGGTGTAAAATGTCTATTGCATATGATTTGTATATAAACCCATTTTGGAAAACACTTATGGATCTCTTAGGCACACATACATCTATGTATTTTCTCTGTATGCTGATTAGAAAACTGACTCACATTTCTGGGGTAAGGTGGGGCGAACTAAATTATGAATGGCAGGAGGAATGTAAATACTGCATCCTTTGCTGTATGAACTGCCTTCTTACACTAACATCAAATCAAATTTGATTTGTCACTTGCGCTTATTTGTCACCTTACTGAGAAATGGTTACTTACAAGCCCTTCACCAACAATGCAGTTTTAAGAAAAATAAGTAAAAAATAACATAATTAAAGAGCAGCAATAAAATAACAGTAGTGAGGCTATATACAAGGGGTACGGGTACAGAGTCAATGTGCGGGGGCACCGGTTAGTTGTGGTAATTGAGGTAATATGTACATGTAGTTAGAGTTAAAGTGACTATGCATTGTTTATTATCTGAGAGTAGCAGGAGCATAAAATAAAGGGGGGGGGGGGACAAATAGTCTGGGTAGCCACTTGATGAGCTGTTCAGGAGTCTTATAGCATGGGGGTAGAAGCTGTTAAGAAGCCTTTCGGACCTAGACTTGGCGCTCCAGTAACACTTCCCGTGCGGTAGCAGAGAAAACAGTCTATGACTAGGGTGGCTGGAGTCTGACAATTTTTAGGGCCTTCCTCTGACACCGCCTGGTATAGAGGTCCTGGATGGCAGAAAGCTTGGCCCCAGTGATGTACTGGGCCATACGCACTACCCTCTGTAGTGCCTTGTGGTCGGATGCCAAGCAGTTGCCATACCAGCCAGTGATGCAACCAGTCAGGATGCTCTCCATGGTGCATCTGTAGAACTTGTCAAATATTTTCAGTCTCCTTATGGGGAATGGGCTTTGTCGTGCCCTCTTCACTAATGTCTTGGTGTGTTTGGACCATGATAGCTTGTTGGTGATGTGGATACCAAAAAACTTGAAGCTCTCAACCCGCTCCACTACAGCCCCATCGATGAGAATGGGGTGTGCGCAGTCCTCCCTTTCATGTAGTCCACGATCATCTCCTTCGTCTTGCTCACATTGAGAGAGAGGTTGTTATCCTGGCACCACACGGTCAGGTCTCTGACCTCGTCCCTATAGGCTGTCTCATCATTGTCGGTGATCAGGTCTACCTACCACTGTTGTGTCGTCTGCAAACGTAATGATGGTGTTGGAGTCGTGCCTGGCCATGCAGTCATGAGTGAACAGGGAGTAGAGGAGGAGACTGAGCACGCACCCCTGACGGGCCCCCGTGTTGAAGAGCAGCGTGGTAGATGTGTTGTTACCTACCCTTACCACCTGGGGGCGGCCCGTCAGGCAGGCCAGGATTCAGTTGCAGAGGGATGTGTTTAGTCCCAGGGTCCTTAGCTTAGTGATAAGCTTTGAGGGCACTATGGTGTTGAACGCTGGGCTGTAGTCAATGAACAGCATTCTCAAATAGGTGTTTCTTATATCCAGGTGGGAAAGGGCAGTGTGGGGTGCAATAGAGATTGCATCATCTGTGGATCTGTTGGGGCTGTGGTCCCTTTGTAGTCTGTAATAGTTTGCAAGTTATGCCACATCCGACGAGGGTCGGAGCCGGTGTAGTACGATTCAATCTCAGTCCTGTATTGATGCTTTGCCTGTTTGATGGTTCGTCGGAGGGCATAGCGGGATTTCTTATTAGCGTCCGGGTTAGAGTCCCGCTCCTTGAAAGCGGCAACTCTACCCTTTAGCTCAGTGCTTATGTTGCCTGTAATCCATGGCTTCTGGTTGGGGTATGTACGTACAGTCACTGTCGGGATGACGTCATCGATGCACTTATCGATGAAGCCAGTGACTGATGTGGTGTACTCCTCAATGCCATCGAAAGTATCCCAGAACGTATTCCAGTCTGTGCTAGCTAAACAGATGGGGGATGCAACCAAGCTTACATGAAACCATTCATGAAGACAAACGATCTGAAGTACGTAGGCCCCTACCTGCTGAGTATAAAAAATAAAGATAACTATAGAATCACACAGAACTGATGAAAATCTAGTGCATTTGATCTGGGTGTAGGAGGACATCTAGAGGTCACCAGGTTTTTCATCCTCTGTCACAAGCTATCATAATGTGTATCACCCCTTCACAAGCTTGATGTTGGGTCCCCTTTCCTATAGACGAAAAACAACTAGAGATTTTACACACTATTGTGGAATGCAGTGATATATATTTGATACACGTATTAACTTTGCAACATGTATTGTTATTGACTAGAACAAAATATAATTGTATGAGCTATGCATCTGTGTACCCCTCTGCTGCTGACTGAGAGCAGTCTGGTCTAGCTAAATAGACGAGACAGTCCAGTTCCAGAGAGGCAGTCCAGTCTGCATGCCTTCTTGACTTCGATACAATGTGTCGTCATGCATTTGTGCATGCACATTGGTAAATGTCATAGCTATCACGCTAGCTGACTTAGTTAGCTCATCAACCAGTATTTTCTTTGCCATTTCTGCATGATGGTACTTCTAAATTAAAGTCTTGAATCGCCCTCACTGTCACCACTGCTGGTGATCTAGCTAGCCACATAGCCAGCAGGGTTGCATCGGTTTACACCTACAAGAGCTGGTTAGCTAAGAAGCTAACGCTAGCTAGCTAACGCAAGCTGATTATCATGTAGCATGCTGACTAGCGTCGCTAGTATGCTAATGTCGATACACCGCGATGTTGTGGGTCTGCAAAATCAAGCAAATGTTAACTTATGACAAAATCGACATTGTAGTGGCTATTGCTATTTTGGTTGTTTGCTTTTTCTTTAGTGACATTGCAAATATAATATTTTAGGCATTTAACTCTGATTTAACTACCGGTATGTATCTAATCTGGTTTTGGCATGAGAAAATGAGTGAAGTTCCAATTTCCCAGAGAATTTGCAAACTCAAGATACAGAGCTTCAGAAATAAAAGTTCTGGTCACGGATTAGGAGCCACTACCAATAAAAAAAACTGTCCATTGAAACCTAAAACAAATGCAAGTCGGAAGTTTACATACATTTAGGTTTGAGTTATTAAAACTCGTTTTTCAAACACCTCACAAATGTTTCACAAACTATACTTTTGGCAAGTCGGTTAGGACATCTACTTTGTGCATGACACAAGTCATTTTTCCAACAATTGTTTAAAGACAGATTATTTCACTTATAATTACAATTCCAGTGGGTCAGAAGTTTACAAACACTAAGTTGACTGTGCCTTTAAACTGCTTGGAAAATTCCAGAAAATTATGTCATGGCTTTAGAAGCTTCTGATAGGCTAATTGACATCATTTGAGTCAATTGGAGGTGTACCTGTGGATGTATTTCAAGGCCTACCTTGCTTCTTTGCTTCACGTCATGGGAAAATCAAAAGAAATCAGCCAAGACCTCAGAAAACAAACTGTAGACCTCCACAAGTCTAGTTCATCCTTGGGAGCAATTTCCAAATGCCTGAAGGTACCACGTTCATCTGTTCAAACAATAGTATGCAAGTATAAACACCATGGGACCACACAGCCGTAATACCGCTGAGGAAGGAGACACATTCTGTCTCCTAGAGATGAACGTAATTCAGTGCGAAAAGTGCAAATCAATCCCAGAACAACAGCAAAGGCCTTGTGAAGATGTTGGAGGAAACAGGTACAAAAGTATCTATATCCACAATAAAAATCGACATAACCTCGACATAACCTGAAAGGCCACTCAGCAAGGAAGAAGCCACTGCTCCAAAACCACCATAAAAAAAGCCAGACTACGGTTTGCAACGGCACATGGGGATAAAGATCATACTTTTTGGAGAAATGTCCTCTGGTCTGATGGAACAAAAATAGAACTGTTTGGCCATAATGGCCATTGTTATGTTTGGAGGAAAAAGGGGGAGGCTTGCAAGCCGAAGAACACCATCCCAACAGTGAAGCACGGGGGTGGCAGCATCATGTTGTGGGGGTTCTTTGAAGCAGGTGGAACTGGTGCACTTCACAAAATAGATGGCATCATGAGGAAAGGAAAACTATGTGGATATATTGAAGCAACATCTCAAGACATCAGTCAGGAAGTTAAAGCTGGGTTGCAAATGGGTTTTCCAAATGGACAATGACCCCAAGCATACTTCCAGTTGTGGCAAAGTGGCTTAAGGACAACAAAGTCAAGGTATTGGAGTGGCCATCACAACGCCCTAACCTCAATCCTATAGAACATTTGTGGGCAGAATTGAAAAAGCGTGTGCGAGCAAGGAGGCCTACAAACCTGACTCAGTTACACCAGCTCTGTCAGGAGG
Source organism: Oncorhynchus masou masou (assembly GCF_036934945.1). Lineage (NCBI taxonomy): Eukaryota > Metazoa > Chordata > Actinopteri > Salmoniformes > Salmonidae > Oncorhynchus > Oncorhynchus masou. Next base: position 23,752,771 of record NC_088244.1, read on the forward strand.
AATGGGCCAAAATTCACCCAACTTATTGTGGGAAGCTTGTGGAAGGCTACCCAAAACGTTTGACCGAAGTTACAAAATCTAAAGGCAATGCTACCAAATACTAATTGAGTGTATGTAAACCTCTGATCCACTGGGAATGTGATGAAAGAAATTAAAGCTGAACTATATCACTCTCTCTACTATTATTCTGGCATTTCACATTCTTAAAATGAAGTGGTGATCCTAACTGACCGAAGAGAGAGAATTTTTACTCGGATTAAATGTCAGGAATTGTGAAAAACTGAGTTTAAATGTATTTGGCAAAGGTGTATGTAAACTTCCAACGTCAACTGTATGTGCATTAATACATACTACACACAAAAAAAACGCTTTTAGCATAGAGCTGTTCACACAAGATACATAGGCCGCTATTCAATCCTATCGTAGGTTCTTGGAATTGCGGCTTTTAAAGGCAATGTGTTTGTAGAGATCCAATTCATGGTAAATGCTGCAAATGTTGGCTCAATTGGAAATGGCCTTTTATTAAAAACAAAGTGCCTTTAACATAACCCTCAGTCACTATAAAAACCTATGCATAACACCATAGAGCACTACTGTCCATACACATATGATATTTGTGTATCAAAGAAATCCATATAAAACTACAGCCTACAACTCCCTATAGAACCAGGTGAGTGCTGTGAACCTCTTTCTGTGAATAGCTCTTACAAAAGTCCCTCACAAAGGATCCTGCACCTATTAAATGTGTCCTTGCATTCACAATATAAGGATATATAGATTCCTGTAGATTCCTACACATAATAGACCTCACCATGGAAACTGACAGAGATGTTGGCCTTGACTGCATACAAATGCACACAATGACACCATCCAAGCTGCATGTTGGGAAATTAACATACACTATATTTACAAAAGTATGTGGACACCCCTTCAAATTAGTGTATTCGGCTATTTCAGCCACAAGGTGTGTAGAACCGAGCACACAATCATAAAATCTCAATAGGCAAACATTAGCAGTAGAATGGCCTTACTGAAGAGCTCAGTGACTTTCAACATGGAACCGTCACAGGATGCCAACTTTCCAACAAGTCAGTCAAATTTCTGCCCTGCTAGAGCTGCCCAGGTCAACTGTAAGTGTTGTTATTGTGAAGTGGAAACGTCTTGGAGCAACAACGGCTCAGCCGCAAAGTGGTAGGCCACACAAGCTTACAGAACGGGACCGCCGAGTGCTGAAGCGTGTAGCCTTTAAAAACTGTCTGTCCAACACTCACTACTGAGTTCCTATCTGTTTCTGGAAGCAATGTCAGCACAATAACTGTTCGTCACGAAATGGGTTTCCATGTCCGAGCAGCCGCACACAAGCGTAAGATCACCATGCGCAATGCCAAGCGTCTGTTGGAGTGGTGTAAAGCTCACCGCTATTGGACTCTGGAGCAGTGGAAATGCGTTCTCTGGAGTGATGAATCACACTTCACCATCTGGCAGTGACAGATGAATCTGGGTTTGGCACATGCCAGGAGAATGCTACCTGCCCGAATGCCAACTGTAAAGTTTGGTGGAGGAGGAATAATGGTCTGGGGCTGTTTTTCATGGTTTGGGCTAGGCCCCTTAATTCCAGTGGAGGGAAGTCTTAATGCTACAGCATACAATTACATTCTAGACAATTCTATGCTTCCAAATATTTGGCAACAGTTTGGTGAAGGCCCTTTCCTGTTTCAGCATGACAATGCCCCCGTGCATAAAGCGAGGTCCATACAGAAATGGTTTGTTGATATCGGTGTGGAAGAACTTGACTGGCCTGCACAGAGCCCTGACCTTAACCCCATCGATCACTTTTGGGATGAATTGGACCGCCAACTGCGAGCTCTGGGCCGATTCAACTGCAATCTATCAGAACCAACCCTATTTCATTTTCATTGCAGCTAATTATCCTGTGCATGCTAAAAAGCAAGCAGGCGAACACAAACAAACACAGCACCACACTGACAGCAGATGTCCTAATGTCAGTGCCCTGTCGTGCGGTGCCCTATGTGTATGTACAGTATGTGTGCCTGTATAGTATATAGTGTGTGAACAGAGCTGTAACTCTCTCGTGCGTGAGAAAGCCCTTAAGCTAATTCAGCACTGAAGTACTCACAGCCAAAGATGAGAGGGAATTATTCAGAGCACTTCCGAGTGGCGTTATGAAACTTTGATTGGTCTCCTCCTGACGCTCATTGGACAGCTCCGTATGTACTGTAATGCTCATTGTGCTGATGAAAGCCAACAGCGTGGTAATGAAGCGCTGCTACACTGTGCTAATAGGGAGAGGTGTTTGTTGTAGATGGTGCTGAAGGCATGTCAGCCTCTGTGTTTCCTCTCCTCCCCCCGCGGTGCTCACCGCTTCCGCCTTCTTTTTTTCACTCTTTCTTCATCACACCTCTCAAACTTTCTTTCTCTTTATAGTCACCTCACCTGATAGTTTTGTATAATTTGCCAACAGAGAAATAAACATAGGTCTTTTTGCAAATGCTAAATGCCTGCACATATACACACACATGCATTTGCTGACTCACAAACACACAAATATATATTCTATCTCTTGTAGTATCTTACCTGGTTCGCACAGACAGGTGTGGCGTTCCCAATTGTCACAACAGCGGCTGTGAGGCGGGCAGGGGGAAGAAACACAGGGATTGCCAACGTTACAGCCCGTCTCCACTTTGACAGCCCTGGAGGGGCGGGGCAGGGGCATGGCATCTGGTCGCACCCCCAAACGAACCCCCTAAAACATAGACAAAATAGGTGTCAAATACAGTCTCATAAGAACATAGACCAATATACCATACATAGACCAATATACCATACATAGCATAAAGCCGTGGCCAAAAGTTTTGAGAATGACACAAATATTAATTTCCACAAAGTTTGCTGCTTCAGTGTCTTTAGATATTTTTCTCAGATGTTACTATGGAACACTGAAGTATAATTACAAGCATTTCATAAGTGTCAAAGGATTTTATTGACAATTACATGAAGTTGATGCAAAGAGTTAATATTTTCAGTGTTGACCCTTTTTTTTCAAGACCTCTGCAATCCGCGCTGGCATGCTGTCAATTAACTTCTGGGCCACATCCTGACTGATGGCAGCCCATTCTTGCATAATTGATACTTGGAGTTTGTCAGAATTTGTGGGGTTTTGTTTGTCCACCCGCCTCTTGAGGATTGACCACAAGTTCTCAATGGGATTAAGGTCTGGGGAGTTTCCTGGCCATGGACCCAAAATATCGATGTTTTGTTCCCCGAGCTACCGAGTTATCACTTTTGCCTTATGGCAAGGTGCTCCATCATGCTGGAAAAGGCATTGTTCGTCACCAAACTGTTCCTGGATGGTTTGGAGAAGTTGCTCTCGGAGGATGTGTTGGTACCATTCTTTATTCATGGCTGTGTTCTTAGGAAAAATTGTGAGTGAGTCCACTCCCTTAGCTGAGAAGCAACCCCACACATGAATGGTCACAGGATGCTTTACTGTTGGCATGACACAGGACTGATGGTAGCGGTCACGTTGTCTTCTCCGGACAAGCTTTTAACCGGATGCCCCAAACAATCGGAAAGGGGGTTCATCAGAGGAAATGACTTTACCCCTGTCCTCAGCAGTCCCTGTACCTTTTGCAGAATATCAGTCTATCCCTGATGTTTTTCCTGGAGAGAAGTGGCTTCTTTGCTGCCCTTCTTGACACCAGGCCATCCTCCAAAAGTCTTCGCCTTACTGTACGTGCAGATGCACTCACACCTGCCTGCTGCCATTCCTGAGCAAGCTCTGTACTGGTGGTGCCCCGATCCCGCAGCTGAATCAACTTCAGGAGACGGTCGTGGCCCTTGCTGGACTTTCTTGGGCGCCCTGAAGCCTTCTTTCCAACAATTGAACCGCTCTTCTTGAAGTTCTTGATGATCTGATAAATGGTTGATTTTGGTGCGATCTTACTGGCAGCAATATCCTTACCTGTGAAGCCCTTTTTGTGCAAAACAATGATGACTGCACGTGTTTCCTTGCAGGTAACCATGATTGACAGAGGAAGAACAATAATTCCAAGCACCACCCCCCTTTTGAAACTTCCAGTATGTTATTCAAACTCAATCAGCATGACAGAGAGGTCTCCAGCCTTGTCCTCATCAACATTCACACCTGTGTTAACGAGAGAATCAGCTGGTCCTTTTGTGGCAGGGCTGAAATGCAGTGGAAATGTTTTTGGGGGATTCAGTTCATTTGCATGGCAAAAAGGGGACTTTGCAATTAATTGCAATTCATCTGATCACTCTTCATAACATGCTGGAGTATATGCAAATTGCCATCATACAAACTGAGGCAGCAGACTTAGTGAAAATTAATATTTGTGTCATTCTCAAAACCTTTGGCCACGACTGTACATGCCAACACACAAAGTCTATAAGAGTCCCAGAAAGATTTATGGGCATCGGTTAAGATACAGTTGCCATTGTGATGGAACCCTTACCTGGATGCAGCCCCGTATCCCGTTCTGCACCTCCCCCAAGCCCAGGACTCCGCCCACATGGAGGTGTTTCACTTTCAGCCCATGGATCTCATTCCCCACTATCACTGTGCCCTGAGAGAGAGTGGGAAGAAATAGATAGATTACACTTAAAAATGTAACCAGTTAACAGATGCTGTCATGCTGAATGACTTCAGTGCATTAGAATAGATGGAGTTAGAGAAAGAGAGGGGGAAGAGTGAATATGTGAAAGAACAGAACAGATAGAAAGGGTTACACAGGTTTAGAGAGAGAAAGAGTGAGAGACAAACATATTTCAATGAAAGCAAGTGAACAAGAAGGATACAGGAGAGACAATGAAAGAGCATAACAAGACAGTGTGTGGTGCTATATGTCTGGAGTGAATTTTTACAAACACAGGTTTTAACACCAGCAGTGGGCAGACATTACACTGACTTTAGGATTGGATATTGGGATTAACAACCTACAGGATTACAGGGCCAATTAGAGGTTATGATTTGCATTGAGACGTCTGCACTGCTGAGTGAAATGGGGGTTTAGTGTGTCACTGTTCATTCTGGACACGACCTTAATGTGTCTCTCAGGGTAAACCTTTAGGTGCAGATCTAGGATCAGTTTACACCTCGACAATTATAACCTAATCAATTAAGGTAAGAAACGCAAATCTGTCTTTAAATCAGTGTGTACGGACAATTTGTGACTCTCACCTGGAAGAGGCCAAAGTCGAGGCGGACGGTAGCCACGTAGCGTGTCTCCCTCCCGCTGCGGACGTCTCTGAGCTCCAGCTGCAGGTCGTGCCAGCGCCCGTCGCTCACCTGCACCTGGTCCAGACGCAGACGCACCGGCAGCGTCGACCCCTTAGTCACCGAGAACACCAGCTGACCACTCACCAGCTGCAACAGAGACACGTGTGAATAATCCACAGAGTAATCCACACAAATATGGTTTGGAGTCCTCCTGTAGGTTGCTATTACTCCAACATAAACGGACACATTTCCAAAGACAGACGGACATATAGACACAGATCAACTAGTGCAGGTTAGGTAGCACAGGTAAGTGTATATATATACAGACCTGGAAGACCAGGCTGGTGTACTGTCCGGCCTGTGCCTGCAGCAGAGTGCCCTCCCTGGCCCGCGTCCTAAACACCAGCCCCAGGTACCAAGGTGTGGAGATGGTCATGTCATTCTTCAGGTCCCACCAGAGGGCACTGTTTCCCAGGAAACGATGTGGGTGGGGCATCACTGTAGGGGGGCAAGGAGAAGAGGTATGGTCAGTGAGGTTAGTATGAGGTGTGTGTATACGTCTGTTAATAAAGGAGTGAGAAAAGCCTATGTCTACTGGACAGGTATGTCAGTGCTTACCATGGCTGCAGTCCTTCCCTCCAAACCCTAGGGGGCAGTCACATGAGAAGGTCTCCCAGCTGACACGACACGTTCCTCCGTTCTGACATGGGTCGGAGTTACAGAAGGGCAGCTTGGCACTACATCCTATCAGAACCAGAGAAAATCATCACATCTGTGTTAACTCAATCAAACTCAATCAACTTAGCGGTTAGTGGTTTCTATTGACAACACAAACACAGACAGCTAAAGACGCTTTGTGTCAAGTCTACAAAACTTGTGCACTGTGTTCACAGAATATTATACTTTTGGGAACAGAAAACTCTATTGAGATTGAACTTTTCATCAATGAGAAATTTTGTAGAACGTCAGCCCAGTTTCATCTCGCTCCATCTTCTCCATCTGCTGGCCACTGTACCTCCTCTCATCACCATATTTTGGTGGTGAGTGAGTGGAAGTTCCAACTGGATTTTTACCCCCAGTAAAGTATCTGAGTTTCCACTTGTATCTGTGAGTATGCTATACAGACCAGGTAGGGTTCCATTGTTAGCGATGTATCCCGCCAGGTCCAAAGGTCTGTTGTCGATGTGGAGGTCTTTCATACAGCCAATAAACTCCCGGGTGTGAAACGGGAAATGATCAGGCATGTTGGGCACTCCGCCCAAAAACAAGGGACCGGTGAGATCCAGAGATCTGAGAAGGGCGGAGAGAGAGGGAGAGAGAGAGAGAAGGGTGAGGGATGGAGAGAGAAGGCAGAGGTATAGAGAGAGAAGGCAGAGGGAGAGAAGGCAGAGGGATAGAGAGAGAAGGCAGAGGGATAGAGAGAGAAGGCAGAGGGAGAGAAGGCAGAGGGATAGAGAGAGAAGGCAGAGGGATAGAGAGAGAAGGCAGAGGGAGAGAAGGCAGAGGGAGAGAAGGCAGAGGGATAGAGAGAGAAGGCAGAGGGATAGAGAGAGAAGGCAGAGGGATAGGGAGAGAAGGCAGAGGGAGAGAAGGCAGAGGGATAGAGAGAGAAGGCAGAGGGAGAGAAGGCAGAGGGATAGAGAGAGAAGGCAGAGGGAGAGAAGGCAGAGGGATAGAGAGACAAGGCAAAGGGAGAGAAGGCAGAGGGATAGAGAGAGAAGGCAGAGGGATAGAGAGAGAAGGAGGATGAAAGAGAGGAGCACAACACTATTAGATGTTTCCCTTGTACTTTCCTCAGCGCTTACAGAGCACAGCAGCAGTGGTGAGTGACTTGTCAAGTCCAGACAGCAATTCCAGGCTTAAGTGATAATGCTGAGGGTTTAACCCTGACACTGACTTGCACATGACGTGCACGTGTGTGTGTGTCTGTGTCTGTGTGTGTGTGTGAGATAGAGAGATGGAGAGACTTACTTCTTGGAGCTGGTCTGTTTGCCCTGAGCAGCACAGCTGTAGTTGCCGAGCTGCGTTCCGAAGCGTAGCGACACTGCTGTGTCACAGTCGTCCACGCTGACCACCGCCACCTTCTCATCAGATGGACCCTGGGCCTCCCCACTCATACTGCGCTTGGGCTGGGGCAGACACAGGAACAGTCAAATTTAACACACACACACACACACACACACACACACACACACACACACACACACACACACACACACACACACACACACACACACACATACAAACAGTACACACACAGTACACACACAGAACACACCGAATACACCAAAACATCTTGCTGTACTCTTGCTGCTTGTGCTGCTACAAAGACAGAGAGTAAAATGCAGTACACACACAGTGGACTATCAGAGAGAGGGAAGAATATGTGACATAGAAAGAAACACTGACACTGCAAATGGGCTAAGAGGGCAGGGGAACTCACAGCCATACTCACAGAGAGTGAAAGACAAACCTGTACACACAGCCACACTCACAGAGAGTGAAAGACAAACCTGTACACACAGCCACACTCACAGAGAGTGAAAGACAAACCTGTACACACAGCCACACTCACAGAGAGTGAAAGACAAACCTGTACACACAGCCACACTCACAGAGAGTGAAAGACAAACCTGTACACACAGCCACACTCACAGAGAGTGAAAGACAAACCTGTACACACAGCCACACTCACAGAGAGTGAAAGACAAACCTGTACACACAGCCACACTCACAGAGAGTGAAAGACAAACCTGTACACACAGCCATACCGTACTCACACTGTGCGAGGGATGAGAAAAATGTAGAAGGGGAGAAAACTCTAACAAATGCATGGTATGTGCAGATATTACGGGTTACACACACACACACACACACACACACAGGGACTCGCCTTGTTGTAGTAGTGGATGTGGACAGTGTGCCAGTTTCCATCGGCCACGCCCCCAGGTAGAAAGGGGCTCACCTGAGTGGACAATTCACCTGGGGGCAGACAGGTCAGAGATCACACTCAAAACCAGAGTTTCGCCTACCATTGTATAGTCGGGGCACACCCACAAAGCCATACACATACATATACAGATAGACACATACCTGTGGAGTACTTGAGCACCACCTGACCCTCTAGGATCTCCAGAGCCAGGAAGTCGTGTTTCTCATTGAAGCGTCCGTTGTAGAAGAGGAGGCCACTGTTCTCCAGAGTGGCAAAACTGTAACACAACCCACAACCATGTTAGGGAGCTGTGAGTAACCCCACCATCACACACACAGTACAGGAGATGCTCTGTACATAGTACAGGATAAGCCGTAGGGTTCACCGCAAATCTCTAATGCAAGTGTACATGCGTATATAGGACATTGTGGTATATAATAAATAAAAGAGCTATGCCTGCTGAGAGAGGCTGGGACAGATCATGTCATGTGTCTTTAAGCTAATGTACCTCTGAGTCATGGGATTTAGTTAGACCTGAGATCACATTTGTGACCACTTCACAATAGCAATCACATCTGACCAATGAGAACACACCAAGGGGCCACACCAGGTCCCAAGTTGGGCCTCTAGAAGTGGGGGAGGGGACAACGAGAACAGGATAAAATATAGGGTAAAATATAAAAAATAAATGACATGACACATGAAAGAGAGAGCAGGGAATTGAGAAAGGGTCTAAAAGGAAAGATTGAAAGAGAGAGAGAGAGAGAGAGAGAGAGAGAGGGAGAGAGAGAGAAAGTCAGTACTCACGTGAGAGAAATGGAGAGGTGGAATCTCTGGCGGAGGCCTCGGAACATGATAAAGGATTTGGGGGGAAAGGAGCGTGCAGTGACAGCGCAGTAGGGCCGCTCATACCCTCCTGCAGGGCACTCACAGCGGAACCCCCCTCCAGACAGCTCCCTGCACGTCCCCCCATTCCTACACACCCCCGGGACACAGCGGCCCTGACGCCTGTCCCACTCACACCGTTCACCTGGGAAGGAGAGGGGATGCAGCATGTTACTGTACACATACAGTACCCGTCCAAAGTTTGGACACACCTACTCATTCAAGAGTTGTTTTAAAAAATATATTTTCTACATTGTAGAATAATAGTGAAGACATCAAAACTATGAAATAACACATATGGAATCATGTAGTGACCAAAAATGTTATGCAAATCTAAATATATTTTATATTTGAGATTCTTCAAAGTAGCCACCCTTTGCCTTGATGACAGCTTTGCACACTCTTGGCATTCTCTCAACCAGCTTCATGAGGTAGTCACCTGGAATGCATTTCAATTAACAGGTGTGCCTTGAAATTAATTTGTAGAATTTCTTTCCTTCTTAATGTGTTTGAGCCAATCAGTTGTGTTGTGACAAGGTAGGGGTGATCTACAGAAGATAGACCTATTTGGTAAAAGACCAAGTCCATACTATGGCAAAAACAGCTCAAATAAGCAAAGTGAAGCAAAAGTCCATCATTACTTTAAGACAAAAAGGTCAGTCAATGCTGAAAATGTCAAGATCTTTGAAAGTTTATTCAAGTGCAGTCGCAAAAACCATGAAGTGCTATAATGAAACTGGCTCTCATGAGGACCGGCACAGGAAAGGAAGACCCAGAGTTTCCTCTGCTGCAGAGGATAAGTTCAATAGAGTTACCAGCCTCAGAAATTGCAGCCCAAATAAATGCTTCACAGAGTTCAAGTAACAGACACATCTCAACATCAACTGTTCAGAGGGGACTGCGTGAATCAGGCCTTCATGGTAGAATTGCTGCAAAGAAACTGGCAATTTCAGGCTATTTCAGCCACACCCGTTTCTGACAGGTGTATGAAATCGAGCACACAGCCATGCAATCTCCATAGACAAACATTGGCAGTAGAATGGACTTACTGAAGAGCTCAGTGACTTTCAACGTGGCACAGTCATAGGATGCCACCTTCCCAACTCGTCAGATAATCAAATTTCTGCCCTACTAGAGCTTCCCCAGTTAACTGTAAGTGCTGTTATTGTGAAGTGGAAACGTCTTGGAACAACAACGGCTCAGCCTCGAAGTGGTCGGCCACACATGCTCACAAAACGGGACCACCAAGTGCTGAAGCTCGTTGCGCGTAACACTCTACTGTCCTCGGTTGCAACATTCACTACTGAGTTCCAGACTGCCTCTGGAAGCAACGTCAGGACAAGAACTGTTCGTTGGGAGCTTCATGAAATGGGTTTCCATGGCCGCGCAGCCGCACACAAGCCTAATATCACCACATGCAATGCCAAGCGTCAGCTGGTGGTGTAAAGCTCGCCCCCATTAGACCCTGGAGCAGTGGAAACACATTCTGTGGAGTGATGAATCACGCTTCATCATCTGGCAGTCCGACGGACAAATCTGGGTTTGGTTGATGCCAAGAGAATGCTACATGCTCGAATGCATAGTGCTAACTGTAAAGTTTGGTGGAGGAGGAATAATGGTCTGGGGCTGTTTGTCATGGTTCGGGCCCCTTAGTTCCAGTGAAGGGAAATCTTAACTCTACAGTACATTCTAGACGAGGCTGTGCTTTCAACTTTGTGGCAACAGTTTGGGCATTGTTTCAGCATGACAATGCCCCCGTGCACAAAGCGAGGTCCATACAAAAATGGTTTGTCAAGATCGGCGTGGAAGAACTTGACTGGCCTGCACAAAGCCCTGACCTCAACCCCATCAAACACATTTGGGATGAATTGGAACTCTGACGGCAACCCAGGCCTAATCACCCAACATCAGTGTCCAACCTCACTAATGCTCTTGTGGCTGAATGGAAGCAAGTTCCCACAGTAATGTTCCAACATGTAGTGGAAAGCCTTCCCAGAAGAGTGGAGGCTGTTATAGCAGCAAATGGGGACCAACTCAATATTAATGACCATCATTTTGGAATGAGATGTTCGACGAGCAGGTGTCCACATACTTTTGGTCATGAGTGTATTAAACGTTTCGATGAACCATGGGAATGTATAGAGGACTCATCTTCATATCTGTGCCATTATAGCATCTGTGACAGCATGGGCAGCGCCATTGAGGCTACAACCCATCAGAATCCCCACCCAGTTGACTACTTTAAAATGTCTAAAGCATGGTGGAAGCACACAATGGTGCTGCCCATGCTATAACAGCCTTTTGGCCACTAGAGGCTTCTATCATTCTCTATGGGAGAAACCAACATTTCCTCAAACAATTCTCTTGCCAGGATTTCTCAAAATATGACTGTAACTGCAAGCAACCCCATTTGAGTGGGCAGTAGTCTCACTAGATGCTTCTATCATTCTCTATGGAATGAACCAACCTTTCCTCATTCTATTCCTTTGCCAGGATTTCTCAAAATATGACTGTCACTGCAGGCAAACCTATTTGTGTGGGCAGTAGTCTCTGCTCAATGCCCAGCAAATAAAACTATATCACTACAGGCAAAAATATACATATAATCAGACTCAGCAGATTGAGTAAAATACCCAGCAAGAGAGCACCAGCCAGCCTCCCTTTCAATGAGCTGGTGTAAACACAGTGTGGGCATTAACTGCCTTCACCCTGCAGACACTGCTCCTCCAGGCCCCCAGTTTAGAGGCCTGCTGAGGTCCATGGAGATATGCAGATCATGTTAGAGCTGCAGGCCTTTGTATGGCGGGCCTAATGGTGTCTCGTTGGTACAATATTTGTTCAACATCAAGGCACTACTATGGTGAATGCAGCCACTGGCATGGTTTAAAACAACCACCAAGCTTGGTGGGCGAGACTGCAGAGTGCCTTGGTCTGTTTCTCATGCGCGTATGGACACCCACGCTGACACACACACAGACTGACTGTACAGCCCGGTATGATGTGCAGTGTTAAAACATGGTTGAGTTCTGTGTCTAAAAGCAAGAAGACTTTAAACGACTTTCACCCCTCCTTCTTCCTCCACCCATGCTGCTCACACACACACACACACACACACACACACACACACACACACACACACACACACACACACACACACACACACACACACCAACTTATTAATATTAAAATAAATAAACAGACATTAATAATCATGAATTATTTGTCTAGTGATACAGACAGACAGAGCAAACATCTAGCAACCCGAAGGTTGAGTGTTTGAATCTCATCACGGACAACTTTGTCATTGTAGCTAAATAGCAACTTTGCAAGTACTTACTTCCTTTTAGCTACGACTACTTAGCATGTTAGCTAACCCTTCCCCTAACTCTAACCCTAACCTTAACCCTTTAACCTGAATCCTAACCCTAACCTTGATCCTAACCTTAACCCTTAACCCTTTGCCGAGCTAACATTAGCCACCTAGCTGATGTTAGAGACAACAAATTTGAATACATAACATATTATACGTTTTGCTAATTGGTAACATATTGTACAAATTGCAATTCGTAACATATTGTACGAAATAGATGATAGACATCCACAAATCAATGTATGCCATATTAAATGTAACATATCATACTAATTGGAGTCGTCCAGATTTACATTTACTATGTTATGTCTACCACTGAGTCCATGTTGCCCTGGCAAAGAACAGAAGATCCTATTCTTTTCACTTCACTGACTCTCCTATAATTGTTTGGTGTACAACTCTGCGCTCACTCAACACACTGAAGGCCCACTCAAACCGATAGGGAGCACAGTTTAGCTTCTATATTCATATTCTCCACAGACTTACATATGGAAATGGAGCAATTACTGGACAAAAGCTTTCCCTAAGATAACAAGACACTTATGCTCTTGTTATAAAAAACGACTCTACATTCTACCGGTGCTTCTCGATTCTCTTTATTCTGGACAAACGGAGCACTATTTCTGTCCTCTTCCCCCCTCTCTCTTTTCTTCTCCACACTCCCTGTCCATCCTGACTTCCCCTTTTCCTCTCTTCCCCCCTCTCTCTTTTCTTCTCCACTCTCCCTGTCCATCCTGACTTCCCCTTTTCCTCTCTTCCCCCCTCTCTCTTTTCTTCTCCACTCTCCCTGTCCATCCTGACTTCCCCTTTTCCTCTCTTCCCCCCTCTCTCTTTTCTTCTCCACACTCCCTGTCCATCCTGACTTCCCCTTTTCCTCTCTTCCCCCCTCTCTTTTCTTCTCCACACTCCCTGTCCATCCTGACTTCCCCTTTTCCTCTCTACCCCCTCTCTCTTTTCTTCTCCACACTCCCTGTCCATCCTGACTTCCCCTTTTCCTCTCTACCCCCCTCTCTCTTTTCTTCTCCACACTCCCTGTCCATCCTGACTTCCCCTTTTCCTCTCTTCCCCCTCTCTCTTTTCTTCTCCACACTCCCTGTCCATCCTGACTTCCCCTTTTCCTCTCTTCCCCCCTCTCTCTTTTCTTCTCCACACTCCCTGTCCATCCTGACTTCCCCTTTTCCTCTCTTCCCCACTCTCTCTTTTCTTCTCCACACTCCCTGTCCATCCTGACTTCCCCTTTTCCTCTCTTCCCCCCTCTCTCTTTTCTTCTCCACTCTCCCTGTCCATCCTGACTTCCCCTTTTCCTCTCTACCCCCCTCTCTCTTTTCTTCTCCACTCTCCCTGTCCATCCTGACTTCCCCTTTTCCTCTCTTCCTCCCTCATTCTCTCCATCCCTATGCCTGCACATTCTTAAAACTATCTTCCGATTGCCCGTCATCCATATCTTTGCTTCTTATTTCCCCTGCTTCTTATTTTCTCCTCCCTTCCTCATTCTCTCTGTATCTTGAGCTAATGTATTCACACCCCTTCATTCATGGGATGTTTTATTCATCAAAGCCATCCCTTCCCCTACGGCTCCTCAACCTACCCCTCCTTCCCTCCCACACATGGTACATCCCCAGAGGCCATCTCTCTACCTCCTTCCTTCTCTACCTCCTCTGACTCTTTCGCTCTCTTTTTCTACCTCCTTCCCTCTCTCTCCATCTTTACCTCCATCCTTCCCTGTTCTCTCTCTACATCCTTCTCTCTCTTTTTCTCTCTCTACCTCCTTACCTCCCCTTCTCTCTGTACATTAGTCTCTCTCTCTTTTTCTCTGCCTAGTTCTCCTCTCTCTGCCTCTGATGCTTCCCTTTCTTCTTCCTAGCTTAGCCCCTCCCACTCCCTCCCACTCCCTTTAGTCCCCCTTTTCCCATGTGGCTCAGTTGGTAGAGCATGGAGCTCAGTTGGTAGAGCATGGAGCTCAATTGGTAGAGCATGGTGCTCAGTTGGTAGAGCATGGAACTCAGTTGGTAGAGCATGGAGCTCAGTTGGTAGAGCATGGAGCTCAGTTGGTAGAGCATGGTGCTCAGTTGGTAGAGCATGGAGCTCAGTTGGTAGAGCAGGGTGCTCAGTTGGTAGAGCATGGTGCTCAGTTGGTAGAGCATGGAGCTCAGTTGGTAGAGCATGGAGCTCAGTTGGTAGAGCATGGAGCTCAGTTGGTTAGAGCATGGAGCTCAGTTGGTAGAGCATGGAGCTCAGTTGGTAGAGCATTGCGCTCAGTTGGTAGAGCATGGAGCTCAGTTGGTAGAGCATGGAGCTCAGTTGGTTGAGCATGCCGCTCAGTTGGTAGAGCATGGCGCTCAGTTGGTAGAGCATGGAGCTCAGTTGGTAGAGCATGGAGCTCAGTTGGTAGAGCATGGCGCTCAGTTGGTAGAGCATGGAGCTCAGTTGGTAGAGCATGGAGCTCAGTTGGTAGAGCATGGAGCTCAGTTGGTAGAGCATGGAGCTCAGTTGGTAGAGCATGGAGCTCAGTTGGTAGAGCATGGAGCTCAGTTGGTAGAGCATGGAGCTCAGTTGGTAGAGCATGGCGCTTGCAACATCAGGGTTGTGGGTTCCATTCTCACGGGGGACCAGTAAGAAAATGTATGCACTCACTGCTATGTCGATCTGGATAAGAACATCTGCTAAATGTAAAATGTACTTTTTGCTCCATCTCTCCCTCTCTATACTCCCCCTCTTTCCTTTATCTATAAATACTCTAAGTAGTTCTCCTTTCTCCATATCTTTTATTATCTCCATGGGAATCATTCCATCTATTGCAGAATCATTATTAAATGCCTGTGTTAGTTCTCTGCAGTCCATTGAAACAACACAGTGACATTTCATACAAACACAGGCAATACAGAAAATCCTCAAAACCCTCCTCTCTATTTCCCATCAGTCTCTATTTTCTATTCATCGTTGAGATCACTTTCTTCATTCCCGTATCTCTCTCGCCCTCTTTCTAGTCTTCCCTCTCTCCTTTAGTCTCTAACTTCTCTATCTGCAAGAGTTTGAACAGTGCTTAAGGCTCCTTCTCACTTCTGAAAGATAAGTGCTGGTTCACCCCAAGCTTTTTTGATCTGAAATGAAAGAGAATATGAAACACCTCTAACATATTCATGGCATCTATCCTCCATCACTTCCACCATAGGACAGTATTGCAGCTATTCCCAGGGGAAATGAGGGGGGATGAGAAACACGTCCTTTTGAGGACATAACACTACTCTGTTTCCAGAGACTCACAGGAACAAACACACACATTTTTGTCAGACACAGTGAATCAGACATAAGCATACACTCACACACACACACACACACACACACACACACACACACACACACACACACACACACACACACACACACACACACACACACACACACACACACACACACACACACACACACACACACACACGCAGTGACTAAACACCTACTACCTGTGTAGTCTTCTCTGCAGATACAGGTGTAGCCTCCCTCCCTGCGAGCACACACACCTCCGTTGAGGCAGGGGTTGGAGTAACACAGGTTGATCTCCGTCTCGCAGTAGTCCCCAGTGAAGCCTGCGGGGCAGCGGCAGCGCAGCCCGGCGATGGGGTGGATGGGCCGGAACAGGACGGAGGGAGAGGAGATGAAGGGAGCAGAGCTGTTGAAGCGAAGCACCGAGATGCACTTCATGTAGTTCTGACACGGCTCCCGCAGACACACGTTGTCATCGAACGGGAGCACCTGTTTTACAACACACACACAGATAGTTTCAATTCAGTGGACGGGTTGGGAATAGAGTGAGAGTGAAAAAGAGCGAGTGTGTGTGCGTGTGCGTGTCCGTCCTCTTGTAAGTGTATGTGTTCAGTGCGTATATCTATGTATCTTGATGCGTAACCACATATGTCTAATGCTATCTGTGTTTCTGGGTTGATCTGTCTGTTCTTCCGCCTCCCGTACCTCCATCTTTGCCAAGGAGGTGAGGTGCGGACGGTTGAGGTAGAGTTGCTCTTCCAGGGCCTCTGAGGGTAAAAAGTTACCCCCGGGCAGCGCAGCGGTGAAACTGACGTTCAGGATGCCCCCTGCCTCGCCGTCTGGCTGGATGTTGAATACAAAAACATCCTCCGGAGGGATGGACAGCACCGCCGACACCCCTTCCAGGAAGTGACCCAGCAGTGGGGACAGGAAGTGCTCCTGGGACATGTTTTGGAGGCGCACCGTCACGCTGCTGCTCAACATGTCCTCTGTGATGATGAGCACTCGTAGAACGCACTGGGCCGAGATACTGTGGACTCCGTCTGAGAGAGGGGGAGAGTTGGAGAGGGGGATGGGAGGAGAGAGAGGGGGTGAGGTTGCTATGTCAATCTGTAGAGATATACATATTTAGGTAGCATGAGCAGCCGTCTTACAAGTGCATAATCTTCACACACAAATAGGAAAGAAGGAGAGAGTGAGTGTCGGTGGAGCTACTGAGAGACAGGAGAGAGTGATGATCTGTGGAGCTACTGAGAGACAGGAGAGAGTGAGGGTTGGTGGAGCTACTGAGAAACAGGAGAGAGTGAGGGTTGGTGGAGCTACTGAGAGACAGGAGAGAGTGAGGGTTGGTGGAGCTACTGAGAAACAGGAGAGAGTGAGGGTTGGTGGAGCTACTGAGAGACAGGAGAGAGTGAGGGTCGGTGGAGCTACTGAGAAACATGAGAGAGTGAGGGTTGGTGGAGCTACTGAGAGACAGGAGAGAGTGAGGGTTGGTGGAGCTACTGAGAAACAGGAGAGAGTGAGGGTTGGTGGAGCTACTGAGAGACAGGAGAGAGTGAGGGTTGGTAGAGCTACTGAGAGACAGGAGAGACAAGAGAGAGTGAGGGTCGGGTGGAGCTACTGAGAGACAAGAGAATCAGGAGAAAGTGAGGGTCGGTGGAACCACTGAGAGACAGGAGAGAGTGAGGGTCGTGGAGCTACTGAGAGACAGGAGAGAGTGAAGGTCGGTGGAGCTACTGAGAGACAGGAGAGAGTGAGGGTTGGTAGAGCTACTGAGAGACAGGAGAGACAAGAGAGAGTGAGGGTCGGGTGGAGCTACTGAGAGACAAGAGAATCAGGAGAAAGTGAGGGTCGGTGGAACCACTGAGAGACAGGAGAGAGTGAGGGTCGTGGAGCTACTGAGAGACAGGAGAGAGTGAAGGTCGGTGGAGCTACTGAGAGACAGGAGAGAGTGAGGTTTGGTGGAGCTACTGAGAGACAGGAGAGGCAGGAGAGAGTGAGGGTTGGTGGAGCTACTGAGAGACAGGAGAGAGTGATGGTCTGTGGAGCTACTGAGAGGCAGGAGAGAGTGAAGGTCGGTGGAGCTACTGAGAGACAGGAGAGAGTGAGGGTTGGTGGAGCTACTGAGAGACAGGAGAGGCAGGAGAGAGTGAGGGTTGGTGGAGCTACTGAGAGACAGGAGAGAGTGAGGGTCGGTGGAGCTACTGAGAGACAGGAGAGAGTGAAGGTCGGTGGAGCTACTGAGAGACATGAGAGAGTGAGGGTTGGTGGAGCTACTGAGAGGTGAGGGTCAGTGGAGCTACTGAGAGACAGGAGAGAGTGAGGGTTGGTGGAGCTACTGAGAGACAGGAGAGACAGGAGAGAGTGATGGTCGGTGGAGCTACTGAGAGGCAGGAGAGAGTGAAGGTCGGTGGAACCACTGAGAGACAGGAGAAAGTGAGGATCGGTGGTACCACTGAGAGACAGGAGAGAGTGAGGTTTGGTGGAGCTACTGAGAGACAGGAGAGACAGGAGAGAGTGAGGTTTGGTGGAGCTACTGAGAGACAGGAGAGAGTGAGGGTCGGTGGAGCTACTGAGAGACAGGAGAGAGTGAAGGTCGGTGGAGCTACTGAGAGACAGGAGACAGAATGAGGATGTTGACATTGTGGGGGAGGGGAGCGGTGGCAGCTGGTTTGATTACAGGATTATGAGGAGGCTGACTCCCTACTGACCTCACACACACTCACACCACACACGCACACACACACCAGGCGTTAACAAATGAACAACCAGGGGGTCGACTAGGATTATGAGAGGAAGGCTCAAACCAAAATATGATTATTCATGTTCAAGAAATAATATGGGGAAAAACAGTGGAGAATTTCTCTCATTGTAAATAGAAAAGGGAAATTTCAACACAAAATACAAAATAGGGAATACTGCTCAGACAAAATAACTTGCAAAAATGAATATCTAATTACTTTTGTTATTGAAATGAGACATGGATCATAGTCAAGGAGGTAATCTTTTGTGATTTGCACCCCTTGCCTGGTTTATTTCTGGCTAGCAGCTAGATAGCTAACTCAGAAACAGGTACACACAATGAGCTACAATATAGGCTAATCCACCCAGCAGCTAGCTACGTCGGTAGCAGGTAGGCTACATACAGTACAATATAACTGAGCAATCAGCAATAACTTAGGAACAGATACTGTACATACAGCACAATAATATAACCCAGCTAGCAGCTAGTAGCTAACTCACTCTGAAGCAGGTATTGTAGCTACACAACAAAACCCAGACCTAATGCATATAGCTTACTGGCCCTCTGAGGCTAAGCTACCTTTCTAGCGCACATCTTTAAACTTTTATAACCCTCCCCAAAGTATAAATGGAGGTTATTTTAGCATCTTTAGCACTGAGGGGAAAACAAGTGTTTGTAAATAACACTTTGTGGGCTTATTTTTTGCTCCTATCCATGTTTTCGCGTCATGACTCCACACTTCAAATGGAGGAGTGGCGTTTCAGGTCTGCTGGGTTGAGAGGGGCTATTCCAGGTACACTTGGCGAATATAGTTTTACCGCCTCCTAGATATAAGCAATGCTTCCTTTCCTAAACATAGGGCTGGAAATAGCAAGATGCCTGCTACCCACGTCAGTAGCTATGCAGTATATGCCCAAACCCTTTTAAAGAGATGGAGCCTTGCCTTGCTCCTCTGTCACTTCAGCCAAGCCTGAACCTGCTGTGAGATGGGAACAACTTTCATTTCATGTACACACAGCTCCCTTTCCCTCCAGTCATATCAGGGGAGACTGAACAAGTGTTGGCCTTTTCAAATGGATGGGAATTGTTTTGGGCATGCAGAGTCACCTAGAAATAACAAATGTAGGTCCCCAGGAGGGTTACATTATGAACACACAATGTGGCACAGACTCACACACGGAAACACACACACACAACCATAGAAAGAAACACATCCATAGCCTGCATTCATTCACAATCTTGCTCGTTTGAACACAGACACACACGTACACACTACAGGCAGTGGTCTGACAGATGATTTTCTTGCTCTGTTTGTTTTAAAATCCCTTCTCCCCCTGAGGTCTGAACACTCATTATTCTCAGTGCAAAGTAGAACAGAATAAGCCACACAGTCAAAGAGCTCTCTGCAAGCTTATACTGCATCTTTACAACACAGTGTCTAATCTCCCATTAAACCACATACATGGATACACACACACACAATCACTTTACACACACATTGGGCATCAGCATAAAAGTGCATTTTACAGACATATGCTAACAGTCTCAGTGATCTGATCTATCTGTTTTATCTTCCCAGGCGTACAGACGTATCTACCACGCCACGTTTACAACTATTGCATGTATATAATGGGAAATTACTCATTTGTAGCATACACATTCCCTCACATTGGCTATACTGTCCTTACGCTTGCACACACAAATACACCTGGGCACACTCACTACAGGATGCATCAGTGTGTGTTGAATAAGTAAAGGATGATCCTAAGAGAGGAGAGGAAAGAAAGAGAGAGGATGTATGGGACCCTGCTGTCTGTTGTGGTTAAATTACAGAGGGATTATATTATTATTATTTCTTTTTTGTACTTTTACCCCTTTTTCTCCCCAATTTCGTGGAATCCAATTGGTAGCTACAGTCTTGTCCCATCGCTGCAACTCCCGTATGAACTCAGGAGAGGGGAAGGTTGAGAGCCATGCGTCCTCCGAAACACGACCCTGCCAAGCCTCACTGTTCTTGACACACTGCTTGCTTAACCCGGAAGCCAGCCGCACCTATGTGTTGGAGGAAACACTGTGCAACTGGCGACCAAGTCAGCTTGCAAGCACCCGGCCCACCACAAGGAGTCGCCAGAGTGCAATGGGACAAGGACATCCCAGTGGGCCAAACCCTACCCTAACCCGGATGACGCTGGGCCAATTGTGCGCCGCCCCATGGGTCTCCTGGTCACGGCCGGGTGTGACACAGCCTGGGATCGAACCCATGTCTGTAGTGACGCCTTAGACCTCTGCGCCACTTGGACTGCCAACAGAGGGATTATTTAACAGCTGGAGCAGGAGGAAAAGGATCTCTTTACGAACACTGTAAACTGTGCCAGACTATCTGGCCATCCCTTGCATGACCAGTCAAGAACACATTTATATATGTTGGACGGTAAACGTTTACAACACACGTTTTATAGAAAGTGCACATCAATTCTCTATTATTTGCCTTTCATGTTTAAATATCTCCGTCTACACCCATATGTACTGCATAGACACACTCAAACACAGATACACACCTAAGCACACAGATTCACACACACACACACAAAAGAGGGGAAGTGGTGGTGGTGTGTGTTGGTGTCCCAGGGGAAGAAGACAGACAGATAGACAGAGACAGATATCAGATGAGTCCTGCTGTCCTGTTGGGATCTTAGACCGACTGGCTATATTACATCTTAATCTCCCCACTCTCCAGTGTTAGACAAGCGCACGAGTCAAAACCAAGCAAGCGAGAGAGAACCAGAGACAGCCACAGCCCCAGAGAGAGAGAGAGAGAGACCAAGAGAGACAGAGAGAGAGCGAAAAGAGAGTGATACAGAGAGCCCATGGGAGACAGATAGAGAGCGAGAGACAGAGAGCATGAGAGAGAGAGCGTGAGAGCCAGAGAGAGAGAGAGAGACAGAGAGCATGAGAGAGAGCGTGAGAGCCAGAGAGAGAGAGAGACAGAGAGCATGAGAGAGAGAGTGTGAGAGCCAGAGGGAGAGAGAGAGACAGAGAGCATGAGAGAGAGCGTGAGAGCCAGAGAGAGAGAGAGACAGAGAGCATGAGAGAGAGAGCGTGAGAGCCAGAGAGAGAGAGAGACAGAGAGCATGAGAGAGAGCGTGAGAGCCAGAGAGAGAGAGAGACAGAGAGCATGAGAGAGAGAGCGTGAGCGCCAGAGAGGGAGAGAGAGAGAGAGAGAGCATGAGAGAGAGCGTGAGAGCCAGAGAGAGAGAGAGACAGAGAGCATGAGAGAGAGAGCGTGAGAGCCAGAGAGGGAGAGAGAGAGACAGAGAGCATGAGAGAGAGCGTGAGAGCCAGAGAGAGAGAGAGAGAATGTGAAGGGAGGGGAGGAGAGGGGAGGGGAGCCAGGCAGACACAGACAGCAGCATATACAATGAATCTGACAGACTTGCTCTCAGACTGACTGTATTTCATTATAATCTCATAACACTCCTGCCCTGGAGGAGAGGAGTGGGCAGAGAGAGGCTGAGAAAGGCTGAGTGTGGGAGAGATGGAGGGAGGGAAACGATGAACAGAGACTCCTACTGCAGAGGGAAAATTGAAAGGGACAGGGAGAGGGACAGGGAGAGAGGGATAAAGAGAGACGCACAAACACACACGCACATACAATCACGCACACATACACAGACAAACAAACAAACACAGATAGACAAACAAACACACACTCGTATATATATTGGAATAAAAGCTCTGTAAATAGGCCAGCTCACACAAAAAACACTGCCTATATAAAACCTATTTATTAACAAACTAGAAATGCATGACTGTTGTACAGTAAAATAAATCATAAACCATCGTTACCAGGCAGTTTATCATACCATGCCACATATCGCCTCTTTCATTTATCTCAATACAAATACATAAATCATGGAACAAGAGCCTAAATATTTGAAGTGCCCCTTTACCACTCAGTCATTCACATTTTCTGACCAGCTCTTCCCCCACACTCTTTCTGTCCCACACACACACACAAATCTCTCTGTCCCCGTCCCTCTCTGCACATCCAGCCACACTCTCTCTCTCTCTCTCTCTCTCTCTCTCTCTCTCTCTCTCTCTCTCTCTCTCTCTCTCTCTCTCTCTCTCTCTCTCTCTCTCTCTCTCTCTGTCTCACCTGTGACAGTGATGAGCATGGGGGCCACCAAGGCTCTGTTGTTGTCCAGCTTGCGGCTCAGCCGGATCTCGCCGCTGCTGTGGTTGAGAAGCAGCAGGTGCAGCTCGTTGCCCCGTTCGATAGTGTAGTAGAGGCGGTCGCTCACGTCCGGGTCGTGGGCCGGCACCCGTCCGATCCCCCCACTGGGGAAACTGTTGGAACGGTTGGACACAAAGTTGTTGAAGATAATCTGGAAGTCCTGAAGCTGGGGCCGGTTGTCATTCTGGTCCACCAGCCGGATGCGCACCGTGGCCCGGCTCACCAGGGGGGCTGAGGTGGCCTGGACCACGATCACATACTCTGAGCGGGCTTCGTAGTCCAGGTCGATGAGGGAGGTGAGCTCCCCAGAGAAGATGTCCATCTGGAAGATCTCAGGGATGTTGCCTTCTACGATCTGGTACATGATCTGGGCATTGGCCCCCTCGTCTGGGTCTGTGGCTGTAATCTGGGCCACCACTGACCCCACAGCGCTGTTCTCCTTCACTAGAACCTCAAAGTCATCCGCTGGGAACACGGGTGCGTTGTCGTTGACGTCGAGAACTGTCACCTGGATGTGGACGGGCGTCCGCTGTGGAGGCACACCACGGTCCACTGCATACGCCGTCAGCTCATAGAAGGGAACACTCTCGCGGTCCAGACGACGGACCGTGCGTACAATGCCCGATGTGGGCTCGATGGTGAAGTCCCCGTCGCCGTCCTCCCCATTCTGGAAGGTGTACTGGACGCGGCCGTTGGCGTGGGCATCTCGGTCCGTTGCGGATATCTGTAGGACACTAGTGAAGGGTGGCGCGTCTTCACTGACGGTGCCCTGGTACCTGGGGCTGAGGAACTGTGGTGCGTTGTCATTCACATCGTTCACATTCACCTCTACGTAGGTGGTGTCAGACTTCTGTGGGATGCCGTTGTCCCGGGCGGTGATGGCCAGAGTGTAGGTCATCTGGTCCTCGTAGTCCAGCTCGGCCTGCAGGGTGATGGCTCCGCTGGACGGGTCGATGCGGAACTGGGGGATGTTGTCCTCCAAGAAGTAGGTGATGCGAGCGTTCTCACCGACGTCATCATCCGTGGCACTGATGACCACGACCGTGCTGCCCGGCGGCCGGTCCTCATTCACAGACACTGAGTAGTGAGCACTCTGGAATACAGGCCGGTGCGTGTTGGCGTCTGTGATGTTGACGTGGACCTGGCACGTGTCGTGTAGTGTGCGATCTGAGGCAGTCACCGTCAGAACGTAGCGCCGTTCTTGTTTGTAGTCGAGTGGCAGTGCTAGAGAGACCAGCCCCGAACCTCCGGCTGTGCTTATGGCAAAGCGGTTACGCGTGTTGCCCCCCGTGATCTGATAGGTGACCGCACTGTTGACATCACGATCGACCGCGGTCACAACGACCACACTGGTGCCCACGGCCGCGTCCTCATTAAGCCTCACAAAGTACTCTTTCTGCAGGAACTCTGGCCTGTTGTCATTGACGTCCATCACTGTTATGGTCACGCTGGCTGTGGCAGAGAGAGGTGGGACGCCATAGTCTCTGGCATCCACCCCAAAGAAGAAGTGTTCCACAGACTCCCGGTCCAGAGCCGAGCTGACCGTCACCCAGCCGGTGGCAGAGTTGATGGCGAAGGGCATGTCAGGGCTAGTGCCAGTCAGCCTGTACTCCAGACGGGCATTGTCCCCAGAGTCAGTGTCGATGGCCTGGATGTGGAGGATGGAGCTGCCCACGGGGGCACTCTCCAGCACTGACGCCTGGAACGGTGTGGATACGAAGATGGGAGGGTTGTCGTTGACGTCGGTCACCTGCACGCTGATGATACCTGTGTTATTGGAGAGGGGCGGCCGGCCGTTGTCCTGGGCTCGTACCCTCAGAGTGTACTCCCTCTCTGCCTCGAAGTCCAGAGGGGCAACTACCTGGATCTCCCCCGTCACACTGTCGATGGAGAACTGGCCCCGGCTGTTCCCACTGATGATGTTGTAGTGGACGGCCGCGTTGCTATCCTTATCATGGTCCGTAGCGCTCACCCTCAAGATCTCTGAGTGGGGCCGGATGTCCTCCCTGACCGCCACCACATAGCGCTTCTCGCTGAACTGGGGCACGTTGTCATTCTCATCCAGCACCGTGATGAAGACCTTAACGGTGGCTGAGCGCGGCCCGGGCTCCTTTCCCTGGTCACTGGCCTCCACGTGGAGGGTGTAATGCTCGTTGGTCTCCCTGTCGACTGCCCCCCGCGTAGTGATCAGCCCTGAGCGGGGATCGATCTCGAAAGCGGCGCGGGCGGTGGCTGCGGTGTCTCCTATGAAGCGGTAGCGGATGTTGGCGTTGGACGGGGCATCCAGGTCAGTGGCTCGGAGCTGCAGGATGGGGTAGCCCTCCTCCACGTTCTCCCGGATGGTCTCCCGGTACTCTACATGCTCAAAAATGGGCGAGTGGTCATTGCGGTCGGCCACGGTGATGGCCACCATGGTGGTGCCAGAGAGGCGTGGAGAGCCGTGGTCTGACGCTGTGACCCGGAAGTAATGCAGATCCATGTGCTCCCTGTCCAGCACCTGGGAGGTGGTGATGAGGCCTGTGTCGGGGTCAATGTGGAAGTAGTCAGTTGATCTGCTGTTCATTAGAGGGGCCATGGTGTAGCTGAGCATGCCTGCGTCACCTGAGTCTGGGTCGGTGGCTGAAATGGCTATGACTGAGGTGCCTGGGGGCTGGTTCTCTGGTACCTGCACCTGGAAGTTATACAGGGAGAAGTGAGGGTGTCTGTTGGCAGCACGGCGAGCGCGTCCCACCACCAAAACCTCTTTCTCTCTGCCCCCCTCACCTCTATCTTTCACTATGTGCCTTTCCAGGCTTCTCTCTGCCCTGGAACTGTGCCTTTCCTCCTCTTCTTCCCACTCTCCTTTTGTGCTTTCATCCCCCTGCCACTCTTTGTTCCCCTGTCCTCCTGACCCACTCTGTGCCTGTGTGTGCCTGGCCCTCTCCTGACCCTTTCCTCCCTCTCCCTCTCCCTCTCCAGTTTCATCTGTTTGGGCTGTGGCTCTCTTTGTTATTCCTTCTGACTCCCACTCCTCCACTTCCTCCCTCCACGGCTCTCTGGCCTGTCCCTCCCCCACCTGTAATTCTCCTTCCCCAGACCCCTCTTCAACCTCGACAACCATATGCCTCTCTCGCAGACGGACACCTTGTTGTTGTAATGGCACCAGTTTACTGGATTTTAATTGCATGCGTGAGCCCCCCTGTACAGTGGTTAAGCTGTCGACAGCACACGCAGCGTGAAGGCACTCTTCCGGGAACGACGCCTGCTGTGTCTGTGAGCACGGTCCACTCAGATCCCCCGACACCTGTCTACTATCGGCATCGTTACTTTCGTCATTCGTTAGAACATTCTCCTCTTTGTTCTCCTCGTTGCTATTGTTGTTGTGGTTCTGTTTGTCGTGGTTCTGGTTGTCATTTCTTAAGTTGTTATTGTTATTGACGTTGTGAACACTCCCGAAAAAGATTGGCTGAAAGTGGTGCGCCAAATCTGCGTGTTTACTTTGGGAATCCTGTGAAAAGGTTTTCATGGGAGCTGTCCACAGTGCCTGTGGTGCTGAACTCATGTGCTGAGAACGGGTAGTGTGGTGGGGGCTAGCTCGTGGCCGGGAATGTGAATCTGAGTCATCATCCCGTTTAGTCAGGTTGAGCTCGATGGAGAATGATAAAGGGGTTGTGGTAACGATATCCCTGTGAGTAACTCCAGACTTAATTGCACGGGCGTGTGCCGAGAATGATATAGTGAAAGCGGTGATGGAAGACATTACAGGCGTGACGAGAGCTGACTCACTGTGCGCTGGCTCAGACTGAGGGTGAGGATTAGTGGCTCGAACAGACAATTCTGCTGCCTGTATGTCATCATGGAATAAGGAAAACGAGTTTGTAGAGCTAAGTGAATTTGTGTTTTCATTAGCGGTATGCCTACCGTTAGATAGAAAACAGAGACTATGCGTAATATTTGTGGTGGGGGGAAATTGGATGTCGACATTACTCCCTGCTATGCTCCCCCTAGGTCCAATAACGTTGGCTGAAGGTCTTCCCCCCACATCCATCTGCTGCAAACCACAACACCCCGTTACGGGGAGAGACCCCCAGGGTAACCCCTTGTTCTCTACACGGGATTGAGAGGTCTGTTCTCGGCCTGCCACCACTGATAATTTCTGTGGAGGAGCAGCCCGCACTTTAGGCTTGGCTGCTAGATAAACAGAGGCAAAATCATCATCCGGATCATTTGCGTTTACGTGATTTTTGACTTGTTCCTTCTCTCCGTCCATCCTCTGGCCCACACCCATGGGATGCCCAGGACTGTGCATGCCAGGCGTGTCTCGGGTTGCTGCAGGCGTGTCTCGGGTACTCGGGTAACAACCTGTGAGGGCCATCCACCCTTCAATAATCCCGGGCGACTGGTAACATCTGGCCGCGCTGCCTACGGCGGCTGAGGTGAGATAGCATGTGTAGGGCACTTGCGCCCCACTTCTCCCTGTTCTTCCAATGGCCATAGTCAACGAACGATTGCAACCATTGCTTGTGAAATCGATAGC
The DNA here is from genome assembly GCF_036934945.1 of Oncorhynchus masou masou. Classification (NCBI taxonomy): domain Eukaryota; kingdom Metazoa; phylum Chordata; class Actinopteri; order Salmoniformes; family Salmonidae; genus Oncorhynchus; species Oncorhynchus masou. The sequence continues at coordinate 23,779,969 of NC_088244.1, forward strand.
ATTGTGACTGCCCAATTGAGAACAATCCCCGGTGGCCACCTCGCCGGAGTTCAAAACATTATCGCCCAAATGAGTATGAGGGCCCCATGTCAGCTGTCCAGTTGGTTGCTTAGCTATATATATGTGCTGTGTTGGAGAAAGTGGCTGGTGGAGAGGCCTTCTACACCTTTCAGAAGCCGCTCTCACGTCCCTAGCTGTCTCGAACGCCTCGCTCTCAGGTCCCCGGTGGTTGCCGCGCACAAAGACTCTCCTGGTGTCGGGTTTGGAGAGCAGCAGACAGGATGGTAACCGCGCGCACACTCTAGTCCTTTGTACAAACCGCATTTTGCCATTTTGAACAGGGGAAGAGAAAACAGGTGAAACAACGCCCCTCTCCTCACTGCTGCTCCTGCTCATACCTGCAGGGTCGAGAAGCATGTCTCCATTCCACGCCCCTGTCGCCCCCCCTTCTTCCGTGCACAAGGGTCCAAAAGGGTATCCGTGCCATATAAAAAGACTCCACACTGGGCATTCTGGTCCCGATGGGAACCGCTGTAACGTCCACCTGGGGCGAATCACCGAGCCGCTGTTGCTCGCCAAGACCCCAGCTTCCCCGGGATGGCTAGGTGTCTCAGGGCAGGGTCCCGGGCTCCAGCGGCAGGGCCCTGCTGCCTTCCCCGGGATAACTGCTAACAAAGGGCTGAGGAACAGGTGGAGAAGAAGTGGCGAGAGCAGGCAGGAACCCAGTAGCAGTGCAGCCATTAGTCTGGTAAGATCCTTTCTCCTCTCCCCCTTTCTCCCTCTCACCCCTCTCTCTTTCTCTCTCCTCGCTCTCTATCTTCGAGTGCGTCTCTTCCTCTCTTCCGTCGCCGGCTAGGTCGCCAGCTCCAGCGGCACCGCTCGACACCTTCCCCCGCGCTCCCCCGTCTCTCCTTGGGCCCGGGAAGTTGTCATTTACTCGCTGTGTTCAGTAGAACTCGGGCTGTCGGCGTCAGGGGTGCAGCATCTCTCCCTTTCATTCATATCCAACATGGCTCTCAGCAGACCCCGTGGTACTACCATCCTCGCGTTACACTCTCCTCCTCTCAACACCCCTCCCCCTCGCTGCTCTCTTCCTCCGCCTCCCTCTCGACTCACAGAAATAGGAGAGAATGGTTTATTCCAGCGCGCAGGGCTGTTACGCCACCCGTAGCCGCCATATACACAACTGGAAGGCGACTCTATATCTTACAATCATCTTTTAATAAACCCATCTCAATAAATTACATTATAGCCTTATAGCCTATATCAGAACCTAATAGCCATGTAGCAAATGAAACCAAATGCCATTTTGGTGATAATTATATATATTTGGGCTTTATTAAATATGAAAGTGTAACACAGAGAGTACTGCAAATGATGTTTATTATTGCACATGTTCTGTCACACGTAACCTAATACATTATAAAGACAGTCAGGCCTATGTTATGTACCAAATGAGCTGGCTGAATTGAGCCTCTCCATTACGTCATGCTCTGCCTAAACGTCAATGAGTAATTTACAGTAGCGGAGCTACCCCTATTCATTGCTTTTCTTTCGATATAATCATCACCCTTCACTTATCATTTTAGTTATACATGAATTTATATGGATATGACCAAATATATGTAATTGTATTTGAAAAGTGGATAAAAAGTAGTTTATATGAAAATATCACTTTTATTCCCAATTTAATCACACAATTCATTCTGCTGGTGAATTATACAACATATAAAATGACATCCCCACATTTCGGAAATGGCTGAGGGAGGGAAGGTGTGTCTGGCAGCCTTGGCTTGTATCGTCGGATGTGCTGTGGCACAAAATTGATATGTTAGGAAAACCAATATGTGTTTCTCTCAGTCTGGCTGCCTGTCGCCGCTGCCACGGTTGGAGCGGATCCACACATTTTGAAATATTCATGCTCCAACCACAATAATATTGTGGACAAAAAAAACGCCAACCCCCGCGCTCTATGCATTTGCTCGCTCCTGATATCCGAGCCGAGCTGAGAACAGTTAGTCAGTAGCCGCGAGGGTCTGGCCGTTTAGGCAGGCAGCCCTGTTGGGTGTCATTGCTCGATCACCTTGCTCGCACACCAACAATATTTGCTGTGAAAAGTAGGTTATGCTGGCGAGCCGCCCTCTCCATGATTAGGACGGATAGGCCTACATGTCATCACGCGCAAAGCAGGCTAGCCAAAGTGGCACTTGTGATATCATAGTGAACTAGTGTGAGGAAGAAAATGCAGTTTACCAGGTTACATTAAAACTGGATCTCATTCCATGATATTCCTAGATGTAATATAAATAATGTATCTGGATAAACACACTTTTGTATTAATGGAAAGTTCTTGAAATGTGAAGCGCCGCCAAAGCGGGGTGCTGTTTAACTCTCGCCGTCCATAGTCTCAATGGTGACTCCCTGTTTAAATAAAGGTGATATATATAAAGTAAATAAATGATGAACGACATGTGAACGATAAGCTTGTAGAATCATGACTCTTTCGAGTTTTCAGTTCATCGTTGGCCGGTAGTTGGTCCTGCGTGCTCTGGGAATTACTGACTCAAATGAACGAAACTAGTAGAAATATTCGTTATTTTGATTGAACGAATCGAAAGGATCCGAACTTCCCATCACTACTATACATTCTAAAATGCACGCGCGCCCGTAGACCTATACGTGCATTAAAAAGATACATATAAATAAATGTTGCATGGCCAGAGCAATGTTGCATTAACGTAGTTGGTTGGCCTCTGGATAAAAGCATGTGTTATTTTTCTTGTAATTTCATACATTTATTCACGCGCAACCCATATTCTGAGTAGGGGGTAAGTATTTTGAGTAGGAGCTATGCTTTAACTTAACATGTCTTGTGTGGACTCAAATGGTCCGATGAAGCAGGCCTATTTGGAGTGCCGCTGTCCGCTGTAATGAGGTCGATCACAGCGCGACTAAATATGACCCAACATTTCTAGTAATTTCTCGTCGGAAAGACATCCATGTTGTGGACTGCTTACAGTTCTTTGTTTAGTGTTCAACAGGGCTTCGTTTTTTGAGAGTTCTGCTCCTGAACAAGGCAGTTAACCCACGGTTCCCCGATAGGCCGCCATAAATAAGAATGTGTTCTTAACTGACTTGCCTAGTTAAATAAAGGTTAAATAGAAAAATATTTTTAAAATGTATGTTATGTTATGTAGGCTACTCTCAGCATAGTCGACATGGGCGCAGTCAACGGTGTTGTAGTGCTGAAATGTCCATAGCCTGTTCGTGCGCCCATCTCTCCCATCACATTTTTGTCTTATTTCTTACTTTTGTGGGTCTGATGGACCCAGAACATTTTGGGTTTTTTAAATATTTGTCAATGCAAATGCTCAGATAATTGTAGGCGAGAACATGATCAATGGGAGAACCATCCAAATAATAATATGTAGTTCGTTGCATTCATTTTTGCACCAGGCGATCAATTAATCTATCAGTTCTAAACATGTATATTGTTTCTCTATGCTCCCTGTAGCATGATCTTTTTTTATGCGCGCATATAGGCCTATGAAGGACAGCTGTTGGTCGGAGAACGTGTCCAGAGTCGCGGAGCAGCATATTAATCCTGCAGTGGAATTCATTGCGGCCAGCCTGTAGGTCAAACGAGCGAGTCACTCAGAAAAGATTCAAAAAGAACGAATCGTTTGCAAACTGTACATCACTAATTTATCGACACCCTTTTCAAAAAACTGTTGTGTCCAAATTTAACTGGGTGGCTCCCCTCCACGCAACCGTGGATCCATAAACGCATCCTCACTGGGAGTCCCCTATCTATCTACCGCGAGCCGCAACTCAAGACCCTGCTTTTCAACAGTGTGAGTTACCATGGGAACAGCGAAAGTGGGAGTACTTTTAGCCTGTGGGGGATTATACCCCGCCGAGGGGTCGAGTGTGCAGGGAGGGAGGGGCACTGTGGAGGCTTTCTTTACTCATTTTGCCCGCCAGTCACATACTCCTTAGCCTAATTGCATGACCCCGGCCCCGCTCTCCTTGTCTGACCAGGCCGGGTGCCACAGAGTCCCCAGACCCTTTCCATGAAATCCTGAGCGGCAGGTGGTAGTGGCGGCACGGTTTACATCTGGCCTCGACTGGAAATTATGCGGCAGTATATATTCACAAGAGGTGTGAGGGAACGCACATAGATTGACGGATAGGCTAGTCGTGTCATTTGCCAATGCCAACCAATCGCCTGTTGTCTTCGACATCGATCATTTATGGGAAAGGAAGAAGGACAGGGCCCTGGCCGTCCTGCCACTTAGACAGGTCGACACAGAGGGTCGCTATCCGGGAAGACCCACTCCATCCCTCCTCTCTCTGATGGCATATGGCAGCAGCTGCGTGGCGCGTGTGGGGTGATTGTGTGACTCTTGCAACAGCTTATATAGGGCCTATGGGTTGCGCGTGAATAATACAGCAATAAGCCTCTGCACGCTATGTTGACGTGAATACCAAACAGCCAAGAAAGGTAAAGGGCCCTTAGCTGTCCTTAATCTCACAGTTGATTAGAGACCATTCATGTATTCATTGTTCGGGCCTTGATTCCTGTTGCAACCTGTTTTCCTCTCATGTTTGAAGTGTGTTTTCCTTCTTGCCTTCAACAGTCAACCAAAAGGATGATGATGTCATTAATTATTTGGGGAGATTAGCCCTATGTGATAAGGCCACATGGTCCATATGTTCATTATCTGGCTGCTAGTTTATTAGATTCAGACAGGGGCCTAGAGCTTGGCCAATTTGATCATGAAATTACTGGCTCTACCATCCTATACACAAACACATCAATACACCATTCTGGGTTCCATTATAAATCAACACATTTTGAAACAACCATGTGGCAAGGTAAAACATTTTAACAAATTGGAAAGGGTTCTCTGTCATATAAACATCTAAAGCAAATATAATGAAAATCTCTTGATATGAAGGAGAGGTTTACTGACACCCCCCACCCACAGTTCTATTCCGGGCACAGAGTTTTGTTTATACAACAAGTGATGAGAGAGACCTTGTGGATGGATGAAGGGAAAGTGTCACAGAGAAAGAAGTACATTTTCAGTGTGGGCAAACAACAACAAACACATGTTTTAAAGGATGCTCTGGGTGAGTGTGTGCCTTAAGTATATTGTATGCGTGTCAGAAAAATTGTGCATGTGTATTTGTGTGTGTGTGTTCATAGTTTTTTAGGCCAGCTGTGTGTTGTCTCTTATCAGCCAGTGACCCAAATCACTGAAAGAGAGAGAAAGAGAGAGAGAGAGAGAGTTGGCATTTAAATAGGAGAACGATGAAAAATTATGCAGCACAGATATAAATATCGAACCTTGGTATTCCATAGCATTCCCTGAACAATGCTTTTACCATTGTGTGAGCAATCTCCCCAAGTCTATTCCCATAGAATGTATCAAACTGCCATGGCACTGATTATGGAAATGTTCTGTTCTGAAGAATGTGAACATTCAGATAGAACACAGATGTAAAAATGGCAAGAATGAAATCTTTGACCGTGAGGAAATATTCAGAACATAAATCCCTATTGCCATATTACCAATGACAGACAAAAGTGATCCCTCGAAATACAATGTCTAAACACAGAATCACATAGTCACTGCAATAAATATAGATTGAGATCTAGATCAGTAGGCTACATGATGAGGTCATGAGATTCTAGAACAATATTTGCCAGGTCTAAGAGCTAGCAGAGCCACAGCACTATCAGGCTGGATCTATCCAAGCTGGATTCATATCAGATGAGATTAGGCTGGATGGAGGATCCCTATCACACTACTGTGGTCTGGGTTGCATCAGACTGGCTCCTGGTGGCCGCAGGCCCAGGTCGAACTGGAATCTGGATCCATTTCAGATGGGAACCCTACCAATACAAATTGCATCAGCAGCAGCTGAATGTCTGGATCTCTATCACTGGGTATTGTAGGTATCACTATCAGCAGAGATCAGTAGGACTTTATGAGACTCATCAGCATTAGCTAAAGAAGTGTATTATCTGTATAAGCAGAGCTACTAAACTAGGGTCCTGGAGGGCTTGAACCCAGCAGGGGGCCTCCCAGCCCCAGCCTCATGCTGACTCCAGATCATTATTGCTGGATGTGCAGTTGCTTTGATATAGGATCTTCTCAACCATTTGACTGGTTAAGAGGATATTGGATTAAATGGAAGTGCTGGGAGAGGTTCAATATCCTTGCTGGTACCTCTTCCCCTTTGACATCAGTTGAACAGTGATGTGATCTGATCAGCTAGTAAACATGTGAATGTAGACTTAAGATTGCACAGACATCAGGAAATCAGGAACTGAATGATTAAAAGCAGTTAAAGCAGCAGTCAGCAGGAGAAACAATAGCAAGGCTTGTTCCCCACCCCTGTTTCTTTAAAAAGCTGAGGGATGGGGCTGAAGAAATGTAACCACTCTCAAATTCATAGACAGAGCTGTGGATGCAAGGACTGACCATCACAGGCAGCTTGTGGTACCACAATTGGGGAGGATGGCTCATTGTAATAGCTAGAATGGAATGAATGGAATGGTATCAAACATCTGGTTTCCATGAGTTTGATACCATTCCATTTACTTCATCCCAGCCATTATGAGCCGTCCTCCTCTCACCAGCCTCATCTCCTGAGCCATCCATATCAATTATAGTTTTAACCACGTTTTAAGGCTATATAGTGTTAATTTACATCTACTTTGTTTACAAATATTGGAATGAAATAACCTTATATTTTGGCTTCTAATGGGGTTCAACAATTAAACTCAGCTCATGAGGCAATTACGTTATATTCTACAATAATCTATGGTTACATACCATTCATTTATACATCTAAAAATGGATGCAGCAACTGCTGATTGTCCATTTAAATAATCATAATGCACTAATTCAGAGAATCATTAAAACAATGGATGGTTGGTTTCATTTGCTCACAATTAGGTATCCAGTATACAGAAATTCTAATTCAACCAGTTCCCTAATTTGTATTCAAACAGGGTAGAGTGAGGAGGAGAGAAAGGAAAGGGAGCCACAGAACGAGAGAGGGAGAGAGAGGCAGCGAGGGCTGGATGACAGCTGTTGCATGAGGAGTTGATCTGATTAAATCTGTCCATCTCCGGGCCCCTGCGATCAACCAACAACTACAACCCCCACAAATTCAAGTTCTCCTCTCACCACACTTTTCACATTCAAAGACACTATGGGACACGTTCAACAGGAGCCACATTCATTTGGAAATAAGCAAGCCTGATGTGCAAAATTGCCCATGTGTTATAAAGACACAATTTATCTTTTGGATAGAATCCCTATCGGTCTCTTCGTCACAGTCACCACTGCCTGTGTTCAAAGTGTTCATTAAGTAGAAAATATCCTGGATGTTCTAACTGATATCAGTCAATGTGTTTCTGTGTTACACATAATTTATGTTATCTCTCTGCTCCTCAGTCTCGCTGTTAGCCTCCCTCCACCCCCAATCTCTCATCCTGTCGTTTCCTGGTATACCCAGCCAGTCAGCCAAAGCACTTAAATACACATCAATATCAGTAGCCTAGCCTACTCCCTCCCTCCCTATTTTTCTCCTCCACACCACCCATTTCTCCCTCCCTCCCTTCTGTGCTCTCTCCTGCACTCTCTCTCTCTCTGGTAACCACAAAGAACTCTATTCTCATGGGCATCCCTGACCTCATTCATCTCCCTGTTTTCCCCCTCCTTTAAGACAGTAGATTTGCTCATAGCATTTACTCTGCATGCTCTCCTCCTTTCCCTTTGCATTCATCCCTCCATTTTTTAACTCCTTTCATGTTTGCATCCCCTTTTCTCTCTCTCCTCCCTCCATTGTCTCTGGCCAACCAAGGCCTGAGGGGAGTGATTGACAGGCAGGCAAAGGGGAGACGTGATAGCAGGAGATGAAAAGCAAGGCTGCCTGCTGGTGGACTTTCTGTCAGGTGGTTGAAATATGTCAGTAGACCTCCACCCTGTGGCTATGTTCATGTACTGCATGACCCCTGCCTATTCTTGTCAGACTTCGAAAGCCAGAATGCTTAACTCATTGGCTGTGGGGAATGGGAACACTGGAACACACACACACACACACGTTTCCAAACTGCAATAACCAGTCCCGTATTCCCAGGATTTAAAAAAGCTAAAGTCATAGCATTGCATCATGTTGCATCAGAAATCTAGCCAGTATATGGCAATCTGAGTATGAATTTACTCACAAATATGAAAGAGAATGGTTAATAAACTATGGGAAATCAACTAGGCGTCAGTGCTGTAAACATACTGCCTTCTATTCCCCTGCTAAATGGATAAATAAAACTGCTGGAGTCAGAAACAGCTGATTCCACACAGTTCAGTGTAACACTGAACTTAGTGTCACCCCATACATCTGCTCTGTAAAACCCTGTCTCTCTCAAGAGGTTTGGTCTGGCGTCAGCAAACCGTCTCCACCTTGCGTCGGGAAGACTGTGGGGGTAAAAAAGCAGAGCTGTGTGTATGGAGATATGGGGTGATATGGCACTAAACAGAAGGAAGCAGAATTAAACAGGGAGTGACTACCGAAATATGTCCAATCAGAAAGGCTCAATTTCGTTTTACATTGCAAAGCATTTTACTACAGTGTGTCATAATGAATAGTTCAGTGGAGGCTGGTAGGAGGACCTATAGGAGGGGAGGCTCATTGTAATGTCTGGAATGGTATAAAACCATGTTTGACTCCATTACATTCCAGCAATTACAATGAGCCTGTCCTCCTATAGCTCCTCCCAGCAGCCTCCTCTGGAATATGTTTACCCATGGTGGTGGTGATTGGGAGGCCAGACAGCTGAAGCCTGTGGAGAGCTCCAATGCCAGCTGTTCCATCTCATTATGGAGGGGGGGGGGGGTCAAAAGGACACCAGGGGGAGGGGAAAATAATCACTCCATCTTTCATACAGAGCATAGAGCTTGGTGTGGCAGGACCAGCTAATGATGAGGAGAGCTCTTACATTCCCCAATTATTCTCAATAGTCGCCAACGTGGGGAAGATTCTAATTGCGTGGCCCCGTCACCCATTTTAATTGCCTCGGGTGAACTTGAGCATCCATGTACCTTTGTGTTATTAGTGCTATGATTGGGTAAATTATCTGATATTACCTACAAATTCATTATTCACATAACCAATTATTTCCATAATCCCCAGGCATTATCCAACCATCTAGATTTCTCCCTGTAATTTGTCACACTTAAAAGCTGGAATACTTAGCTGCTAAATACATTTTTGGACTTATTAATGAATTATATATACCAATTGATTCTTGAAGAATATAACTTATGCCTCATGAGTTTAGTTCAACTGTCGTACCTCATCAAAACCCCAAATAAAAGCTTGTTTTACTCCAATGTTTGTAAACAATATATACTGAACAAAAATACAAATGCAAAATTTAAGATTTTACTTAGTTACAGTTCATATAAGGAAATTAGCCTATTGAAATAAGTATGAATTTGGTCCAAATCTATGGCTTTTACATGACTGGGCAGGGGTGCAGCCATGGGTGGGCATTGGAGGGCACAGGCCCACCCAATCAGAATGAGTTTTCCTCCACTAAAGGGCTTTATTAAAAGACAGAAATACTCAACACCTCTCCCCCCTCAGATGATTCCGCAGCTGAAGAAGCCGGATGTGGTGGTCCTGAGCTGGCGTGGTTACACGTGATCTGCAGTTGTGAGGCCAGTTCTCTGGCAACAGCTCTGGTGGACATTCCTGCAGTCAGTATGCCAATTGCACACTCCCTCAACTTGAGACATCTGTGGCATTGTGTTGTGTGACAAAACTTCTAATTTTAAAAGTGGCCTTTTATTGTCCCCAGCACATGGTGCACTTGTGTAATGATCATAATGTTTAATCAGCTTCTTGAGATGCCACACCTGACAGGTGGATGGATTATCTTGGCAAAGGAGAAATGCTCACTAACAGGGATGTAAACAAATGTGTGCAAGTTTGAGAGAAATAGGCATTTTGTGCATATAGAACATTTCTGGATTTTTTAAATTTCAGTTCATGAAACATGGGACGAACACTTTACATGTTGCGTTTATATTTTTGTTCAGTGGAAACAAACACTGTATAGCCTCAAAACATGGTTAAACTATCATTTTGATATCATGGATGGCCAGTCCATGCATCCCCAGCTCTGTCTATGAATTTGAGGGTGGTTAATCTTCTTCAGGCACATCCTTCAGCTTTTACCAAATCAAAGTCAGGGTGACCGCTTTGTTATTGGTTCAATTAAGGATTCTAGAGTTAAAGTGACCAAATAGTGGAACACCGTGCTGCAATATGACACATACAAACCTTCACACACAGCAGAGGGGTCACCGAGTTCAACACTCATTTATTGATCAAATCAGTGAAGTTGAAAAATATATTGATCTGATGCACTGTTGACAAAAACTTTGTGGAAGAGAGTGAGAGAGAGCAAAAAAACAGTCTGACCCAAGATTCACGCACACCAACACACAAAACGTACATAATAATAAATGTCCAAGATATGGCACAGAGCGACAATGGAGAAGTGGGGTCTGGCACAGCGCAGTATAGCATGTACTATGGCACAGAAGTACTGCAGTGGTGGTGGTGGAGGGTTAGTCCATGGCACTTACACAATGCAGTCGGGAAGTATTCAGACACACAATACCCCATAATGACCAATCAAAAACAGGTTTGTAGAAATGTTTGCAAAAAAAAAAGACGAAATACCAGAAAATGCTGCATTGAAGGTCCCCAAGAACTCCATGTCCGAGACTGGTCAGGATCGAAGGAAAGCTTAACAGAGCAAAGTACAGAGAGATCCTTGATGAAAACCTGCTCTAGATTGCTCAGGACCTCAGACTGGGGTGAAGGTTCACCTTCCAACAGGACAACGACCCTAAGCACATCGGCAAGACAATACAGGAGTGGCTTCGGGACAAGACTCCGAATGTCCTTGAGTGGTCCAGCCAGAGCCCGGACTCGAAGTGAGGTGTCTTTTATACTGATAAGTTCAAACAGGTGCCATTAATACAGGTAACGAGTGGAGGACAGAGGAGCCTCTTAAAATAAGAAGTTACAGGTCTGTGAGAGCCAGAAATCTTGCTTGTTTGTAGGTGACCAAATACTTATTTTCCACCATAATTTGCAAATAAATTCTTTAAAAAATCCTACAATGTGATTTTCTGGATTTGATTTCTTTTTCTCATTTTGTCTGTCAGTTGAAGTGTACCTATGATGAAAATTACAGGCCTCTCATCTTTTTAAGTGGGAGAACTTGCACAATTGGTGGCTGACTAAAAACTTTTTTGCCCCACTGTATGTGAGAATGCTGTTTATTGACTACAGCTCAGCGCTCAGCACCATAGTGCCCACGAAGCTCATCACTAAGCTAAGGCCTCTGGGACTAAACACCTCCCTCTGTAACTGGATCCTGGACTTCCTGATGGGCCGCCCCTAGGTGGTAAGAGTAGGCAACAATACTTCTGCCACGCTGATCCTTAACACTGGGTCCCCTCAGGGGTGTGTACTTAGTCCCCTCCTGTATTTCCGGTTCACCCAAGACCACGTGGCCAAACAACTCCAACATTAAGTTTGCTGACGACAACAGTGGTAGGCCTGATCACCGAAAACGATGAGACGGCCTATAGGGAGGTGGTCAGAACTGTCAGAACTGGTGGTGCCAGGACAACAACCTCTCAATGTGAGCAAGACAAAGGAGCTGATCGTGGACTACAGGAAAAGTCGGGCCGAACAGGCCCCCATTAACATCGACTGAGCTGTAGTGGAGCGGGTAGAGTTAAGTTCCTTGGTGTCCACATCACCAACGAACTATCATGGTCCAAACATCCCAAGACAATCGTGAAGAGGGCATGACAGACCCCCCTCCCCCTCAGAAGACTGAAAAGATTTGGCATGGGCCGCCAGATCCTAAAAAGATTATACAGCTGTACCATCGAGAGCATCCTGACCGGTTGCATCACCGCCTGGTATGGCAACAGCTCAGCATCTGATCGTAAGGCGCTACAGAGGGTAGTGCGAATGGCCCAGTACATCACTGGGGCCAAGCTTCCTGCCATTCAGGACCTATATAAATAGGCGTGTCAGAGGAAAGCCAATAAATTGTCAGAGACTCCTGTCACCCAAGTTATAGACTATTTTCTCTGCTACCGCACGGCAAGCGGTACCGGAGCACCAAGTCTAGGATCAAAAGGCTCCCCAACAGCTTCTACCCCCAAGCCATTAGACTGCTGAATAATTCATAAAAATCGCCACCGGACAATTTACATTGACACCACCCCCCCCTGCTGCTACTCGCTGTTTGTTTGTTACCTATGCATAGTCACTTCGCCCCCATCTACATGTACAGATTACCTCAACTAGCCTGTACCCCGACTCGGTACCGGTGCTCCCTGTAAATAGCCTCGTTATTGTTATTCTTAGTGTTACTTTTTATTTTAGTCTACTTGGTAAATATTTTCTTCTTCTTGAACTGCACTGTTGGTAAAGGGCGTGTAAGTAAAAGTAAGCATTTCACAGTAAAGTCTACACTTGTTGTATTTAGCGCATGTGGCAAATAAAGTTTGATTTGACTTGCGGCTGTAATCCATCAAAGGTGCTTCAACAAAACACTAAGTAAAGGGTCTGAATACTTTTTTTATTTGATACATTTGCCAAACATTCTAAAAACCTGTTCTTGCTTTGTCATTATGGGGTATTGTGTGTCGATTGATGAGGGGTGAAAAAACAAATGTAATCAATTTTAGAATAAGGTTGTAATGTAACAAAATGTGGAAAAAGTCAAGGGGTCTGAATACTTTCCAAATGCACTGTGTGTGTGTGAGAGTGAATGTGTGAGTGAGATAGATATATATATATATCTATATATACACACACATATACACACACACACACACACACCATACTGAGACAGTCAGTTCCAGTGAAACATATCTATTTGTATTATTCAAGTAGAAGGAGAAGGTAGGGGAATGTAAATGGCTCATGGCTAGGAGCAACATCTAGTGATGAGGGCGGGGGCAGTGCTTACAGTGTACATGAAGAGTCTGTGTAAATACCTATGGCTCTGGGGCAGTGTTTGTTAGTGGAAAAGCATCTATGGTATTGTGTAAGGGAAGACTGAAGATGATCATTGGTTCAAAGGCAGTGAGTCTATGGTAGAGGCTGTATCTGTGGTACATCAGAGATACTGATGATAAGACAGGGGAGACAAATACTTCACTGTAGGGTGAATCATTTATACACGTTCTTTTATCAGCAATAAATAGAGTGGGTGTAATATAGGGTGTAAGTATTTGGGGATCAATTTGGAGAAAATAAAAGCCTATTGCTAACTACAGTATAATCCTTTGGGCAGTAAAAGTGGCATGTCTATTTCATCTATGGGATAGGCTAGTGATATCTTTGTCCGTTAATAGGCCTTATATTTGGGCAGTTCATGGGGCTATAATTCTGGCTTTGGTTGGGGTATTTGGGGCTATAGCTGTGGAATGGGAGGAAGGTGACGAGTGTCTAGTGCGCTATGGTAGAGCTCTCTTAGTGCTCTCAACAACTGCAGCTGACAAAACATCTGATTGAAGAGGTGAGGCAACGGCTCCTGTAGAGGGGATATAGAGAGAGATTGAAAAAGAGGGGGGGGGGTATGGACTGAATTTGGTGTGAACTGTAATCAGTTTAAATCAAAAATAATCTGTACTCTCTATCAGTACACCATGTTTTCAGGCCTGGTATGGTCGGTCATAGGCCATTAACACAATGTGCCAAACATCGAGGGGCATCACACATGCAAACAGATATGTAATTCTGCATACTACGAGACCACATGCTGTAAATAATCCTAACCTAAATTAACTACCCCCACCCTCAACACAGACAGACAATCATAGCGGAAATATTAGGGAGTGCTCACCCCAAGGACGTGGACTCTGTTGTAATAAGAGCTAAAATCCATACTGAGGGACACCAGGAACTTGCAGATCTGGGAGACACATTGCACACACATTATATGGGCATTCATTTACCTACTGTTCAAGTCAAAAGTTTGGACACCTACTTATTCAAGGGGTTTTATTTCATGTTGTTTTCTACATTGTAGAATAGTGAAGACATCAAAACTATGAAATAACACATTAAATCATGTAGTAACAAAAATAGTGTTAAATCAAAATATATTTTATAATTCTTCAAAGTTGCAACCCTTTGCCTTGATGACAGCTTTGCACACTAGGCATTCTTTCAATCAGCTTCACGTGGAATGCTTTTCCAACAGTCTTGAAGGAGTTCCCACATGTGCTGAGCACTTGTTGGCTGCTTTTCCTTCACTCTGCGTTCCTCATCTCATCCCAAACCATCTCAATTGGGTTGAGGTCAGGTGATTGTGATGCAGCACTCCATCACTGTCCTTCTTGGTCAAATAGCCCTTACACAGCCTGGAGGTATGTTGGGTCACTGTCTTGTTGAAAAACAAATGATAGTGGGACTAAGCCCAAACCAGATGGGTTGGCGTACCGTAGCAAAATGCTGTGGTAGCCATGCTGGTTAAGTGTGCCTTGAATTCTAAATAAATCACTGACAGTGTCACCAGCAAACCACCTCCACGCTTCAGTGGGAATCACACATGCGGAGATAATCTGTTCACCTACTCTGCGTCTCACAAAGACACGAAGGTTGGAACCAAAAATCTAAAATTTGGACTCAAACAAAAAGGACAGATTCCCACTGGTCTAATGTCCATTGCTCGTGTTTCTTGGCCCAAGCAAGTCTCTTCTTTTTGGTGCCCTTTAGTAGTGTTTCTTTTGCAGCAATTCGACCATGAAGGACTGATTCACACAGTCTCCTCTGAACAGTTCATGTTGAGATGTATCTGTTACTTGAACTTCTGTGAAGCATTTACATGGGCTGCAATTTCTGAGGCTGTTAACTCTAATGAACTTTTCCGCTGCGGCGGAGATAACTCTGGGTCTTCCTTTCCTGTGGCGATGCTCATGCGAGCCAGTTTCATCATAGCACTTGATGGTTTTTGCGACTGTACTTGAAGAAACTTGCAGAGTTCTTGACATTATCCAGATTGACTGACCTTTATGTCTTACAGTAATGATGGGCTGTCATTTCTCTTTGCTTACTTCAGCTGTTCTTGCAATAATATGGACTTGGTCTTTTACCAAATAGGGCTATCTTCTGTATACCACCCCTACCTTGTCACAACACAACTGATTGGCTCAAACGCATTAAGGAAAGAAATTCCACAAATGAACAAGGCACAGCTGTTAATTGAAATGCATTCCAGTTGACTACCTCATGAAGCTAGTTGAGAATGCCAAGTGTGCAAAGCGGTCATCAAGGCAAACTGTGGCTACTTTGAAGAATCTCAAATATATTGATTTTTTTAGCACTTTTTTGGTTATAACATAAATACATGTGTTATTTCATAGTTTTGATGTCGTCACTATTATTCTAAAATGTATAAAACAGTAAAAATAAAGAAAAACCCTGGAATGAGTAGGTGTGTCTAAACTGAAACTGATATTTTAAATGCACTTATTATTTTAAATCTCACCCATTCAGTCTTCAGGTTGACTCTGGCCCCTCCATCACACCCCAACGTCTGTCCTGTTTGGTCGAGAAGCTCCGAGAATGGAATGAGGTAACAATTGAACAGAAGCAGCCACTTCCCCTATGAAACAGGAAAAGACACCATGACTGTGGAGAAAAGCAATCTCTGGAGGACCAGAGTACAAATGAAACATATCTAGGCCCATATTCACAAAGCGCCTCAGAGTAGAAGTGCTTGGAAGAATCCAGGATCAGGTCCTCCTGTGGCACCTTAATTGGATAGAACCAGCTTGTGGTATGTGGTAATAACTGGAGCGGAATCAGTGGAATGGTATAAAATACATCAAACACATGGTTTCCAGGTGTTTGATGCCATTCCATTTGCTCTGTTCCGGCCATTTTGTGAGCTGTCCTCCCCTCAGCAGCCTCCTGTGCCCCATCCATGTAATGACCTAAAAGGCTAAACTGATCCTTGATCAGCACAGGCTCTGTAATGTGTGCTGTGGAGCAGTCATTTAACCAATGATAGGCCTACCTCTTCTTTTAGAGCTGAGAAGTCCAACTGGGAGCCCTCTGGGATTTCAGGGTAAAGTCCTGTAGGATGCCAATAAGGAGGAACTGAACATGCAGCATGAGAAAGACCGAGTACAATGTAGGATGTACATGTTTGCTTGGTGTGGTCTGCACTAGTACACATATACAACATGGCAGTGTAAAGGAGGCAGGTAGCCTAGCAGTGCAATTGTGTGGGTCAGATGGCTCAGTTTGTGGTTTGACTACAACATAACACATACGCACTACAGTACGTGGCCTAAGTGTTTTCTGGGTCACTTTGGATAATGGCATGTTCAAAACAACTGAGCTCAAACCATGACGTCAGTGATCTTCAGGTGTGAAAGTTGGAGCTCTAGAAAGAGGCCTGTGTTCCCTAGTTGGATGACAGTTCAAATACATTTTTCTCAGTTTTTCTCAATTTATTTCACAGTTCCCAGGTGTTTTGATTGCACTGAGGTCGGAAGTCTGAGATTTCCCAGTTGTTTCGAATGCGGCATTATCAAGTCAGTCACGTCTGCTAAAGGACATCATCATATCCATCATCATCCAGTTGCCTTGCGTGTCACCCCCGTCTCACCTTTCTCCACACCTCGCTGGTAGTTGTCAAATAGGGTGTGCAGCCGAGCACAGTTGTACATGACGAAGACTCCGCCTCTGGGGCCCTTGGTGGATAGGCTGCCTTCCCTCTGCACGTCCAGGGTGACCTGTGTGTGAAAACAGCTATCAGACAGCTCTGACTCAACACAACACCAGCCAGACACAAACCCCCTGGAGAGCAAGGTCGGCCAGCACGCTACAGAGCTATACCAGTTCATATACAGTATGAAACCTTAGAAATAAGGTTCATGAAATCAAAAACATACTAAGATCAGATAACATTCATATATTAGCCATTTCTGAGACTCACTTAGATAATTCATTTGATGATACAGTAGTAGCAATACAAGGATATAACATCTATAGATGAGACAGGAATACTAATGGGGAAGGTATCGATATATACTCACTCAGAGCCATATCCCTGTAATGCTTACAGAAGATCTTACGTCAAGTGTTATTGAAGTGTTGTGGTTGCAGGTTCACTTGGCACATCTTAAGCCTTTTCTTTTGGGGTGTTTCTATAGGCCACCAAGTGCTAAAGTCAGTATCTAAAAAATGTGTGAAATGCTCGATAGTGTATGTGATGTAAACAGATCTACTTTCTTGGGGACCTGAATATTGACTGGTTTATCAAGCTGTCTGCTCAAGAGGAAGCTTCTCACTGTAACCAGTGTCTGTAATCTGATTCAGGTTATTAAATCAACCTACCAGGGTGTTTAAACACTACAGGAACAAGATCACACACATGTATTGATCACATTTTTACTAATACTGGAGAACTTTGTTCTAAAGCTGTATCCGTACCCATTGGATGCAGTGAACACAATATAGTGGCTATATCCAGAAAAGCCAAAGTTCCAAAAGCTGGGCCTAAACTATTGTATAGGAGATCATACAAAATATTTTGCTGTGACTCTTGTGGATGATGTTGAAAATACACTACATGAGCAAAAGTATGTGGCCACCTGCTCATCAAATTCCAAAATCATGGACATTAATATGGAGTTGGTCCCCCCTTTGCTGCTATAACAGCCTTCATTTGTCTGGGAAGGCTTCCCACTAGATGTTGGAACATTGCTGCAGGGACTTGCTTCTAGTCAGCTGCAAGAGCATTCGTGAGGTCGGTCACTGATGTTAGGCGATTAGGCCTGGCTCGCAGTCAGCATTCCAATTCACCCCAAAGGTGTTCGATGGGGTTGAGGTCAGGGCTCTGTGCAGGCCAGTCAAGTTCTTCCACACCGATCTCGACAAACCATTTCTGTATGGACCTTGCTTTGTGTACGGGGGAATTGTCATGCTGAAATAGGAATGGGCCTTCCCCAAACTGTTGACACAAAGTTGGAATCGTCTAGAATGTCACTGTTAAGCACGCCTCTTGGAGGAGGGAACACAACACCCTGCTACTCTCAACTCCCCGGAGAGTGAAAGAGGTATGTGATTGTAGGTGCGGGTACGGATGACAGAGGCAGAGAAGTTTACCGTTAACAGGGAATTTATTCCGTCACACGGTAAATTTGGGGAAAAGGGACTGGACGGAACCAAAGCAAAGAATGTAAAAGTTAGAGCCCCCTCTCATACCCAAAACATATCTATTCTTAACGCCACCTGGCGTGCTAACCAAAATACAGGGGGTGGTCCGCCCAGGTCTTACCTAGTGTGCATAGACAGTACATACTACGGGTATGTGTATGCCCGCAGGCCTCTTGCCTAAGCACTCCCAAGGTGCCTTTCCCCATCCTCCCTGGGAACAAATGAAATAGAATAATACAATATTTCAATAATCAAAACAGTCCTTTTGACAAACATACCTCAGCAGGACCGGTTACAAAATACTTTGAGCAACAACCAACACAGGACATACCAATAGGCTCTCTATCTGAGCAAAGTAAAACTGGCTTTTATACAGCTGGAGAGGTAGTCTGCAATTGCAGACAGCTGTATCCCTTAGCGAGAGGGTGAGATCAGACCTCCAATCTGCAATGGGGGTGACCAATCAGCTGTTTGCTGGAATCCAGGAAGCTATTTCCTGAAATGCATGCATACAAACCCAGAACAACACAGAAACTGGGGAACTTAACAGTCACTGTATGCTGTAGCTTTAAGATTTCCCTTCAGTGTAACCAAGGGGTCTAGCCCGAACCATGAAAAACAGCCCCAGACCATTATTCCTCCTCCACCAAACTTTATAGTTGGCACTATGCATTGGGGCAGGTAGCAGTCTCCTGGCATCCGCCAAACCCAAATTTGTCCGTCGGACTGCCAGATGGTGAAGCATGATTCGTCACTCCAGAGAACACTTTTCCACTGCTCCAGAGTACAATGGCGGCAAGCTTCACACCACTCCAGCAGACTCTTGGCATTGCGCATGGTGATCTTAGGATTGTGTGCAGCTGTTCGGCCATGGAAACCCACTTTAATTAATCTCCTGACGAACAGTTATTGTGCTGACGTTGCTTCCAGAGGCAAGTTGAAACTCGGTAGTGAGTGTTGCAACCGAGGACAGGAGGTTTTTACATGCCACGGGCTTCAGCGGTCTCGGTCTGTGAGCTTTTGTGGCCTACCACTTCGCAGCAGAGCCGTTGTTGCTCCGAGACGTTTCCACTTTACAATAACAGCGCTTACAGTTGACCAGGGCAGCTCCAGCAGGGCAGAAATTTGAAGAACTGACTTGTTGGAAAGGTAGCATCCTATGACCGTGCCATGTTGAAAGTAACAGAGCTCGTCAGTAAGGCCATTCTACTGCCAATGTGTCGAGGATAAGTACATTAGAGTGTCTAGTTTGAGAAACAGACGCCTCACAGTCCTCAACTGGCAGCTTCATTAAATAGTACCCGCAAAACACCAGTCTCAACATCAACAGTGAAGAGGCGACTCCAGGATGCTGGCCTTCTAGGCAGAGATGCAAAGAAAAAGCCATATCTCAGACTGACCAATAAAAAGAAAAGATAAAAAAATGGGCAAAAGAACACACTGGACAGAGGAACTCTGCCTAGAAGGCCAGTATTCTGGAGTCGCCTCTTCACTGTTGATGTTGAGACTGGTGTTTTGCAGGTACTATCTAATGAAGCTGCCAGTTGAGGACTTGTGAGGCGTCTGTTTCTCAAACTAGACACTAATGTACTTGTCCTCTTGCTCAGTTGTGCACTGGGGCCTCCCACTCCTCTTTCTATTCTGGTTAGGGCCAGTTTGCGCCGTTCTGCAAAGGGAGTAGTACACAGCGTTGTACGAGATCTTCAGTTTCTTGGCAATTTCTCGCATGGAATAGCCTTCATTTATAGAATAGAAGACTCTGACGAGTTTCAGAAGAAAGTACTTTGTTTCTGGCCATTTTGAGCCTGTAATCGAACCCACAAATGCTGATGCTCCCGATATTGCTGATAATGGTTCTCTATCTATATAGGTGTACATTCCATAAATTTAAAAAAGCAATGTCAAGCTACAATAGTCATTTAAAACACTGTATTTATGATCAATTTGATGTTATTTAAAAAAATAAATAAAAAATTGTGCTTTTCTTTCAAAAACAAGGACATTCCTAAGTGACCCCAAACTTTTGAATGGTAGTGTACATAAGACCGAATCGAGCGGGTCTGTAACATTTGATACATTTGGTAGAAATCCTTCCTTAAGTTCTAGACCTCAGCTGAATCTGGTAATCAATGGTGTGGCTGTTGAACAAGTTGAGGAGACTAAATGACTTTGTGTTACCTTCGATTGTAAACTGTCATGGTCAAAACATGTATACTGAACAAAAATATATACACAACATGTAAAGTTTCATGAGCTGAAATAAAAGATAACAAAATTTTCCATATGCACGAAAAGCTTATTTCTCAAAAAATGTGCACAAATTTGTTTACACCCGTTAGTGAACATTTCTCCTTTGCCAAAGTAATCCATCTACCTGATAGGCATGGCATATCAAGAAGCTGATTAAACAGCATGAGCATTACTTGTGCTGGGAACTATAAAGGCATTTCTAAAATGTGCCGTTTTGTCACACGAGAAAAAAAGAAGAAACCTGCACACTGCTCGATAGTATCAATGCTCTTTAATAAGCTTTACGTATCAGCCTTGCGGCCTTCCTCAGAGCAACACATTGCTACAGATGATGTCTCAAGTTGAGGGAGCGTGCAATTGGCATGCTGACTGCAAGAATGTCCACCAGAGCAGTTGCCAGAGAATTGAATGTTAATTTCTACCATAAGCCGCACCCAACACAGTTTAGAGAATTTAGCAGTACGCCCAACCGGCCTCACAACCGCAGACCATGTGTAACCACCCCAGCAAAGGCCCTCTACATCCCGCTTCTAAACCAGCGGGATCGTCTGGGACCAGCCACCCAAACAGCCGATGAAACAAAGGAGTATTTCGGTCTGTAATAAAGCCTTTTTGTTGGGAAAAACTAAATTCTGATTGGCTAGACCTGGCTCCCAAGTGGGTGAGTCTATGCCCTCCCAGGCCCACCCATGACTGCGCCCCTGCCCAGTCATGTGAAATACATAGTTTAGGGCCTAATGAATTTAGGTCAATCGACATTATATGAACTGTAACTCAGTAAAATCTTTGAAATTGTTGCATGTATATTTTTGTCCAGTATAGATTCAATGGTTGTAAAGATGGGGAGAGGTCTGTCCGTAATAAAGAGATGCTCTGCTTTTTTGACACCACACTCCATAAAGCAAGTTCTACAGGCTCTAGTTTTGTCTTATCTTGATTATTGTCCAGTCATATGGTCAAGTGCTGCAAATAAAGACCCTGTTCGGCTGCAGCTGAACCAGAACAGAGTGGCACGTCTTGCTCTTCAGGGCTAATATTAATACTATGCATGCCAGTCTCTCTTGGCTAAGAGTTGAGGAAACACTGACTGCATCACTTCTTGTTTTTTTGTGGGTTTTTTTCAATTTAAAGTTTTATTAAGTTGTCTTGTTTTTCAAATCAACCAACAAAACACATTCCACATTCACTGATGTGACCGACTTAAAAAAATAACAATAAATTCTAAAAATCTTTTAAAAATAAATAAACTTGCAGCAGCACTATCAAGGTTCTTTATCTATTTCCAGCCTTAGCGGAGACGACAAACAAATAATTCGTTTGTTTTTACAGCACCTTACACAACATTTCCCTAATCACCCCATTCACTCTGTCCAATTTGAAATATTGTTGAGTAGTGGAGACCAGAGTCTATCAAACTTGGGCTGTCTCTTGTGGAGGTCATAAGTGAGCTTTTCAAGAGGGAGAAAGTCAACAATCTGGTCAATCCACATTTTAAATGTAGGAGAAGTATTAGAAGCCCACAATAGAATAACACATTTCTTAGCAAAGTATGTGATAGTCAAACAAATTTTCAGTCAGGATCAAGAACAAAGCCCTGCTGGGCATTAAGAAGACACAGGGTCATATCAAACTGTACCTCTAGTATTTTCTGTGCAGCAGTATGTATAGATTTCCAAAATCTGGCAATCTCTCTACAGCTCCAAAATACATGCATATAGGTTCCACTTTCAGAGGTACATCTTTTACAGTTAGGAGAAATGTCTGTTTTCATTCTATGGAGTCTCAAAGGAGTGTAATAAAATGTGTAATTAGAGTCTTCATTTTTACATTGGTAGAGGAGCAGTATACCCTTTCGCAAACCTCCGCCCATAACTCATCACTAACAGTCAGACCAAGGTCCTTTTCCCAGATTATTTTCAAAGGAGTAAAGGGAGGAGCCCCCTTTCTCAGAAAGGAGTCTGTAGATATAGGAGATTTTGCCTGTAATGGATTGTGCTGTAGCAAGAAGGGTTTCAGCTTCATTCAGCTGAGCTCTACACCTCCTCTTGGAAGTAAATAAAGAAATGACATGTCTAATTTGAAGATTTTTTAAAAATGGATCTTGGCACATTGAATTCACTGCAGAGCTCTTGAAAGGATTTCAGTGTAGTGGTTTTCTGACATAGGTCTGAAAAGGTCCCGATTCCTAGAGTATGCCAAAGATTAAAGGTGTCATCACTCAGGGCTTTTGGCTAGTCTGGGTTGCATACTATAGGCGAGTGAGAACATATTTGGGAGGAAATGCCCAGGTATTTCTTACAGTCCCTCCACGCTAGTAGGGTGCTCTAAATCACAAAGGTTTTGGCTATGTTGCCCACTTCACTAAAGTTATTAATTTATATAATTGAGCTTAGGGGCAATGAACCTCAGGATTGGGCTTCTATCTGAATCCACGTTGACTCTTGTCTGTTTGTGATCCATGTTAGCATGTTGCGGATTTGGGCAGACCAGTAGTACAATTGAAGGGAGGGAAGGGCAAGACCACCCTTATATTCAGGTTTCGATAGAGTGGAGAACTTGCTCCTAAGTTTTTTTATTGCCCCATATACATTTGGTGATGCTTTGGTTAGTTTTTTTGAAAAAGGAAACTGGGAGATAGCATGGGAGCATTTGAAACAAATAGTTCAATCTAGGGAGGATGTTCATACGGATGACATTAATTCTTCTGACTAAGCTAATTGGGAGATCCAGGTTTGGAGATCGTTCTTGATTCGATCCAGGAGTAGGAGATCATTTTCCTTGAAAAGGCTATTAAGATCTGGTGTTACGAAGATCCCAAGGTATTGAAATGCCTGTGTCTTCCATTGGAACGGACAGAGTGTCTTCATAGAGCTGGTAAGATTGAGAGGGCAAACAGTGGATTTGTTAAAATGTATCTTATATCCTGAAAACTTGCCATACTCAGCAATTGTGTCTAAAATGGGAGGGATTTCTCAGGGTTAGATATGTAGAGCAAGACATCATCCGCGTAGAGTGAAATCTTGTGCTGTAGCAAGAAGGATATACTTATACTTGGATTGCTCCTTATCAACTATGCCAGAGGCTCCGCCCCCAACAAGTAGAGCAGGGGGGACAGCGAGCACCTTCGTCCTGTGCCCCGTCCCAAAGGGAATCTGTCAGAGTTCAGTCCGTTAGTAGTCACCATGGCATTTGGATTAGAGTATAGGGACTTAATCCATTTAATAAAGTTTGTGCCCATATTGAACTTTAAGACTGAGAACAGAAAGCTCCACTCCATCCTGTCAAACTCCTTCTCAGCATCCAGTGAATATTATCAGAAGAGTACCTGTCTCTAATAAATCCAGTTTGCTCCGCCTTTATTATTTTGGGAAGAAGAGTGGTTAGTCTTTTGGCAAGCAATTTGGTAATGATTTTGTAGTCGAAATCCAACAAGCTTATGGGCCGGAAGGACGAGCAGGATAGTGTCCTTGCCTTTTTTGAGCAACACTGTAATGCGAGCTGTGTGCATAGAGTCTAAGAGAACTCAGTTTTTGCAAAAATCATCCAGCATTGGCATGAAAATAGGGCTAAACTGGGGCCAAAAAGCTTTGTAGAACTTTTGGAAATCCATCTGGGCCTGAGGACTTATTAGGTGGCATGGAGGTAGTTTCCTCCAGCTTCTCCTCAGGAGTGAAGGGGGAGTTGAGATCTTCTTGGTCGGTCTCTGATAGTTTAGGTAGCGAGATTCCCTCTAGGAAGGAGTGGAGTTCTGCCTCTGTGTGTTCTCTCTCAGAAGTATATAGTTTGCAGTAAAAATCATGAAAACTTAAATTGATCTTTTTTGGGTCATATGTGACCTCGTCCTCTGCTGCTCTTTTTTTAAATTGGTAAGCAAACAATCTACTGGGCCTATTGCTATACTCATTTCTGTTTGGTAAAACAATAAATGAATCTCCCGAGCATAGTCCAAGTTCATCAAAAAGAAAGGAAGACCAAGGCACTCCTCTTATAATTGACTAAAATGCCTTTATTAGTATGGCATGCTCAATAGAAACAACGTTTTTTTTTTTTGGTTTTTTTTACCGACGCGGTTCGGCTGCATGGCCTTCGTCAGGGAGAACAAAAAAAGGAATACAAGGTCCTCTTCTTAACAGCTTTTCAATTGGCCCTAATTGGAAGAAGTGGTGGTTATACAATTGATTGGACACACCTAGTAAGCAATACTATACACATTAAAAAGGTGAAATACTGTGGCTATGTTATCATAATAATACAACTCCAAGCTAGAAGTATCAGAACACTAAAAGGTTAGTTCTAACCTTAAATATGACTGGGAGAAGTGTCAAGAATAAGAAAGCTACATATTCCATAGTACACTAGAACACAGCAAAACATGAACAGTCGAACCATAGCTGAGGGCAATTGAGCAAAATGTCCACTAGATGACAGCAAATGGACCCATCACGACCCTACAGGAAGGGTGAGAAATCCATATCTTCATTTAAACCAGGGTATTTAGTGGCCTGTAGTTTGTAAATCCATATCTTCATTTAAACCAGGGTATTTAGTGACCTGTAGTTTGTAAATCCATATCTTCATTTAAACCAGGTTATTTAGTGACCTGTAGTTTGTAAATCCATATCTTCATTTAAACCAGGGTATTTAGTGACCTGTAGTTTGTAAATCCATATCTTCATTTAAACCAGGGTATTTAGTGGCCTGTAGTTTGTAAATCCATATCTTCATTCAAATCAGGGTATTTAGTGGCCTGTAGTTTGTAAATCCAAAAACTTTCCCTCTGGTTTAACTGTTTAAGACGGTCCCTTTTCTAATAGAGGTTGGAATATGATCAATACCCATAGCTTGTAGGGAGGCAGGGTTGCCATGGTGTAGGGACTTGTAGTGCCTTGCCATGGGGTAGTCTTCATTGCCTACCCGTATGGTATACTTGTGTTCCGCTAAGCAGTCTTGAAGGCGTCTCTTTATCCGTCCAATGTAGAACACCTTGCACGGTGGACATTCCAATCTAGATGACATGAGTGGTTTCACAGTTAATGAAATGCTTGACGTAATACTCCATTTAGGAAGCTGTGTCAACAAAATACTTCTTCTGTACAATATTACTGCAATGATTGCAATGGTTACATTTAAAAGAGACATTGGGTTTGTGGTCAAAACATAATAATTATCTTCTGAGTATAGTCCAAGTTCAGTTTGGCTTTGGCTGCTTTAAGTTGACTCCAGGAGGTGCTGTCTGGGGATTGTTTATGTACTTTTTCAGTGTTCCAGCTCCCTCAAGATCTAGCCTGTGTGCTTCCATTGCTTTTTTATTAGAGGAAGCATATGCAAGTAGATGACCTCTTGGTGTGGCTTTGGCTGCGTCCCACATTGTGGCCGGAGAAAAGTCTTTGTTGTCTTGTGTGAAGTTGTCTATCCATGTAGTTACCAATGTACGGAACGCTTCGTTTGATAACATGGAGGTGTTGAATTTCCAGCTCTTTGACCTCGGAATGTTTTTGCAGAGGTCAAAGCGGAGGTGGACAAAGGCGTGATCTGAAAGTGCTATGGGTCCGATTGTACACGTGGCTGAATGAAACTCTTGTAATCTATACGGGAGTAGGTGTTATGGACATTAGAGTAGGATGTATAGTCCATAGATGAGCTATTAGTCTCTGTCCAGATATCTATCAGTCCCATCTCTTTAGTAAGAGAGTTAAACATCTTTGCAGATCTAGCATTTGTGGTGGGGACTTGAGTTGATTTGTCCATGGTTGGGTAGAGGGTACAATTAAAATCTCCAGCCAGCACTCCAAAGGAAACACAATGCTCATTGAACAGGGTTGCCCATACATTGATCCAGTTATCAAAATAAATCTCCCCTCCGGATCAGATATGGTTTTGTTAATTATAAATGGAAACATTCTTATGGATAATTATGGCTGTACCTCTACTGTTTGATTTGAAAGATGAGAAATACACCAGTCCAAAGTTTGGCATCACAAAAGGTGTGTCTCTTGTAATAGTGCAATGTCTGGTTTTTCCATTTTTAGAGCACATAGTATCTTTTTCTGTTTTATTGCATGACCTAGACCATGGCAGTTCCATGTCAATAGATTTAAGGTACTAGTCATTGTCATCGAACAGTAATCGAACTTTAGTGCAAGTCATCTCTGGGTAAAGGTGGATAATACAGCTTACAGTTACAGCTGCAATCACATAAAATAAAAATAAATGGTGTACATAACAGAACCATCTCTGAACACCCCAGACGAGTTCCCAGAACAACTCAACATATCCCGTTCGATCTATTACCCCCCCCCGCTCAGTCTCAATTCTGTGTTCCGAAAAAAGAAAAAGTTAGCAACGCAAAACGTCTCCCCCTCCCCACCAAAGAAATGCCTCATCCTCTCCTCATTGAGTAAATGACAACATAGCCCTAGTCTAGACCACATACATTTTTTTTTTAAATCAATAGCCCAGTCTACATATACCTCCCACAAGGGACGTAGGGCTAATCGTTTGGACCAAATAAAACAGAAATGTTGGGGCAAATCCTAAAGAGGGATGTATAGGATAAGTTGTTTGTTTTTATTAAAATGTAATATCAACAGGATAAGGCCATAGGCATAAAATTGAGCTTCTCGTTAGGTCTGTAAGTGTGTCATAATCGATGGTGGGGGCCTATGTGAAATTGAGAACGACAAATAATAATAAAAAAAGTGGGTATATTTTTTTAGCCCTTTTTCTCCCCAATTTCGTGGTATCCAATTGTTTTAGTAGCTGCTATCTTGTCTCATCGCTACAACTCCCGTACGGGCTCGGGAGAGAAAGTCATGCGTCCTCCGGTACACAACCCAACCAAGCCGCACTGCTTCTTAACACAGCGCGCATCCAACCCGGAAGCCAATGTGTCGGAGGAAACACCGTGCACCTGGCAAACTTTGTTAGCCCGGCCCGCCACAGGAGTCACTGGTGCGCGATGAGCCAAGGCTATCCCTACCGGCCAAACCCTCCCTAACCCAGACGACGCTAGGCCAAATTGTGTGTCGGCATATTCCATCTCACAGGTCATGGTGTAAAGTGAGTTTGGCATTTACCACTGTAATGGTGATGATTTTCGCCACCTGTAGGACTCGTTCCTTGTCAGTAAATCTCAGGAAACGTATGGTGATTGGGCGAGGTGGTTGTCTGGCTGCTGGTGGGAGCCTCAGTGCTCGGTGAGCTCTCTTGAGTTCAATGGGCCTGTGTGGAGCCACTCGGGAAGTTTGTCTTGCAGGTGGCGGATCAGTGGCATGTTTCCCTCTTCTTTTTCGCCCAGATTTAACATAACACAATTATTCATTTGCCCCGTTTTCCAGGTCCTGTTTTCTTTCCCAGATGCTCTATTTCCTTTTTAGCATATGCTATTGTTTCCATGGCGTCTGTCAGTGAGTTTTCCATGGATAGGATTTGCCTGCCTCATCCAGGTGCCCCGAGTTGATGGTTCTTGTTGTTGAGGTCAGGCAAAGCATTTTCCAGGGTTGTCACTTTGCCCCCTATCGCACTGAGCTGAGAGAGTTAATGCCATCTAATTTGATGTTGAGTTCTGTACGTTGTGATCTCAGCTCAGAAAGGATGTCTTCGACAAAGTGCGAGGTTGGGCCTCGTGGGGGAACGGGTCCTCTTGCTACTGGCGCTAGATTTTTCTGAAACAAGCTGCTTCTTGGAGGCTTTTTCTGCCGCTAATGCTCGAGACCGGGTAAAAATGTCACCTGTAATATGGCCTTTTGTAGCCGCCATAACTTTTGACTAAAGCTAAAAGGAGTTTTAACTTGAAGTGGAGGAAACTACTTGTGCGGAACTCTTAGTTCATGCGGCCAACTCATTCAAGGGTCACGTGATCCCCCCACTTCTTGTTTTTATAAAAACATTCAATGTGTAGGAAATCCTAAATGGTTTGCATAGTCAACTTACACACACCACTGACACACACACTTACCCCACCAGACATGCCACCAGGGGTCTATTCCCAGTCCCCAGGTCCAGAACAAATTAAAGGAAACATACAGTATTATACAGAGCCATGATTGAATGGAACTCCCTTCCATCTTATATAGCGGAAGTGAACAGCAAACCTGGTATCAAACAACAAAGAAAGAAACACCTCATGGCACATTTACATTGAGTTAATAAAGCTGCATACAAACCTGGTCTCTTTTTTGCTTTCTTGAGTAAGGCAGCTCCAAAATGCAGGTGTTCCAGCCTAGCTCAGGGCTTTCGGTGGTGGGGCAAGCCAGCAGAAAATGGAGCATTGTGCCTGATTGGCTCAGTTTTCTATCACTCATGGCACAGTACATCATCCCCAATTTTAAGGTTAGAGACCGAACATTTTAGCTCCTTGGGTTCTGCCATATGTTTACATTAGAAGTACCCATCCAAGAAGGCTCAAGGTCACAGGCCACAGATAGAATGACATCAAATCACGTTATATCTACTGTAGCTTTGATTGGACTGATCATGTGAACATCAAAATATCAAAATATTAGCTAGCAAACTAGCAGTCGTCACCATGAATCAAGTCGACAAACAAATCCTTTTCGATCCTTGTCATATGAAGAGAAATTAGAGACAAAACATATCGGTGCTCATCGGCCATAAACATTACACAAGTTGGAAATAGCAAATTCAACAATGAGTGGTTTGGGAAGGAATCAGTGGCTAACTGAGTTCAAGACAACTTAGAACTCGTGAAAAACGAGCTACGACTGGGAAAATATCTTTCTCTTTGATGACAATTTGCCCACGAAGGACCGCCACGCCCCTTTCCTGTTCAAGCACATCACAACGTGAGTCCAAAAATGTCTTATGCAGCTCCATAAATTATATAGGATACCAGAGGGATATGTATACTGTAGCTAAAGTAATGTTAAGTGAGTGTTGTGTAGTAAGCCGTTAGTAGCTCATGTGCCTCACACTAATAATTTGGCCAATTTTCACCAACGTGGTAGTGTAAACCTATCGTTCGTGGCCGGTGTGGGCTTGTTTGCCTATAACCTGTTTTAGAGAAAAGTAATCATTGAATATTGTAAGAGCTTTCATTTCTGATTATATGTATGAACGGCCCATGATCTAAATTCTGTCGCTGTACATTTCAAAAGTGATGAACAAATAGTTATATTGACTACGTCTGTCCGAGCTCCCTCATTAAGGTCTTCATTGAAATTACGGACGGCCTCTTATTCACTTGTCGTGCCCTTGTGACATAGTTTGTACATCTCAATTGTCAGTAGAAACCACATTTGTTAAAGCAAGTCAGCCATATCAGCTATGTTTCTTTAAAAGGCAGTATATGAGGCTAAATGAACTGTAGCAGTGGTAAAGTGTTGGGACTGCTGTTGGGACAGCTTTATGTAAGCCCTAACAGTTTGTGGGCACCGTTTCTCACCGTTATAGTGCAATTAATGTATTGGTTAGTGTTGTGTAGTGGCTTTGCTGGCATGCATCCCACATGTTATTTTTTGCCCCACCAAGATTTACATGCTAAAATCGCCACTGGGTGTGTGTATGTACTGACATGTATTTTTTTAATTTAACCTTTATTTAACCAGGAAGGGCACATTGAGATTTAAAATCTCTTTTTCAAGAGCGTCCTGGCCAAGATAGGCAGCACCAAGTCATTACAAAAATGACAGACAAACAACATGAAAAACTACAAGTAATCTAGTAAAAACCATAGGATTCACAACAGTATAACAAAATCAAAAACAGAAAATTAAAAACATTGACATGCCAGGGAATCAGTCTCAAGCATCAGTGATTTAAAAATACCAAATCGGGACAAGTTCTTCCAGTTTAAAAGTATTTTGTAAGGCGTTCCAAGACGATGGTGCAGAGTACATAAAAGCCCTTTTACCAATTTCAGTTGGGACATTTGGAACAGTTAGCAGGACAAAGTCCAGCGAACGAAGAGAGTGCCCACCACATTTCTGAACAATAAAAAATGCCCAAATAAAAATAGGTAGTAAACCCAAAATGGCTTTGTAAATAAAAGTATACCAGAGTGAGCCTATGATTGACTAGAGAAGGCCAGCCAACACTGGTATACAAAGTGCAGTGGTGTCTCAAAGTGCCATGGTAAAGGCTGTCAATTGATCTCAAACACTGAGCAGAAGCATTCATATATAACATGTGGTCATAGTTCAGTATAGGTATATATGTAGCTGATACTAGCCTCCTTCTGGCTTCAAAAGAAAAACAGGCCTTATTCCTAAAATAAAATCCCAATTTCAGCTTCAATTTTTTGTAAGTTGTTGAATATGCAATTTAAAACAGTGGCCGTCTTCAATTAAAATTCCAAGATATACCTCCTTGCCCTGACAGGTAGTAGTAGGTGAAAGGTTCAGAGGTCTATTTCTTGCTTTAGAAAACACCCATAGTTTAGTCATTGTTGAGGATAAGCTTCAATTGACACAAGGTATGTTGAACAGTATAAAAAGCAGTTTGCACGTTCTGGAAAGCTTTTGTAAGAGATGAGGCACAACACTAAATAACAGTATCATCAACATAAAAATGAAGTTGCGCATTTGACATTTTTGTCTAAATCATTTATATAAATAGTGAATAAGAGAGGACCAAGTACAGAGCCTTGGGGCACACCATTAAAGACAGACAATTTAACAGACATAAGCCCTTCAAATTGAGAGCACTGAGTTCTATCAGACAGATAGTTAGCAAACCATGCAACTGCATGCTCTGAAAGACCTACACTCGACAACATCTGCCTTAGTATAGCATGATCAAATGCCTTAGAGAGATCAATAAAAAGTGAGACACAGTGCTGTTTTTTGTCAAGGGCTTCAGTGATATCATTTAAAACAGTCATGGCTGCTGTAATTGTGCTATGCTTCTCCCTGAAGCCCGATTGATACATTGATAAAATGGAGTTAGTAAATAAAAACTATTTTAGCTGTTCACTCACAAGGGTTTCAAGCATTTTCACCAGGGGTGACCACTTTGAGAGTGACCTATAATTATTTAAAAGGGTTGGATCTCCCCCTTTTTCATTACATTCCAGGGTTAGATTGAACAGATATGTAAGTGGTTCAGCTATGAAATCAACTGCCAGATTTAAAAAGCAGGGATCCAAAAGATCAGGACCTGCCGGCTGATCTAAGGATTTCAGGGCTTTATGTACCACCTGCACTGAGAATGGCAAAAAGCTAAAAGTTTGACCAGCTCTCACTGGTTCATCCACACAGGGTTGTACAGAGACAGCTTACCAGATGATACAAAGTGCTCATTGAAACAATTCAGCATTTCAGTTGTGTCATATAAGCAACAGAGTCCTTCAATACACATGGCGGTAATTCATTAACATGACCAGACATAGACGTAATAGCCTTCTAAAACTTTAGGGTCATTCAGGTTATCAGTGGTAACAGACAAAATATTCAGATTTGGCCTTCCTGAGAAGAAAAGACACTTGTTTCGTAACTGCCTAAAAATAAGTCAATCAGCATCTGAACAGGATTTCCTTGCTTTAGCCCAGGCTAGATTACGGTCGTGAAAAATACAAGACAGCTTAGAAGAAAACAATGGATTAACCCGCCCTTTAACCCTGAACCTGCGGAATGGGGCATGTTTGTTTACCCTTTGGAAAAAAAACATCATGAAAGAATTTCCAGGCAGTTTCCACATCAGGGATAAGCTCAATCTTACTCCAGTCAAAATAAAACAAATCATGAAAGAAAGCCTGCTCATTAAAACACTTCAGATTTCTCTTAAAACGTGGGTTTGTCTTAGGACCTTAGTATTTCTAACAGCAACAACAGCACAATGGTCACTTAAATCATTACAAAAAACAACAATCGCAGAATATTTATGTGGAACATTTGTCAATATCAAATAAGTCAGGGTAGATTTATCTGGGCATTTAAGATTTGGGCAAGTGGGGGAGTTAATCAACTTGGTAAGATTCATAGAATTACAAAACATTTTTAAATAATCAGACACCGGCTTTAATCAACACCAATTGAGATCACCAATCAAGATCATTTCACCGGAAAAGAAGTTTAGACATAATGTGCGTCAGAGAAGAAAATGCATCACCGAGAGCAGAGGGGGCTCTATAACAGCCAATCACAGTCATAGAGTGCAGAGGGGGGTCTATAACAGCCAATCACAGTCATAGAGAGCAGAGGGGGGTCTATAACAGCCAATCACAGTCATAGAGAGCAGAGGGGGGTCTATAACAGCCAATCACAGTCATAGAGAGCAGAGGGGGCTCTATAACAGCCAATCACAGTCATAGAGAGCAGAGGGGGGTCTATAACAGCCAATCACAGTCATAGAGAGCAGAGGGGGGTCTATAACAGCCAATCACAGTCATAGAGAGCAGAGGGGGGTCTATAACAGCCAATAACAGTCATAGAGAGCAGAGGGGGGTCTATAACAGCCAATCACAGTCATAGAGAGCAGAGGGGGGTCTATAACAGCCAATAACAGTTATAGAGAGACCCTTTGAAACCTCAATATTCAAAGCAAGAAATTCCAACTGTTTACAAATAGTTTCAGACTTTGCCACAGTTACAGGGAATTGAGATTTGACATATATAGCCACACCCCCAACTTCTTAACCCGATCAGTGCGATAAACATTGTAACCACTTATACAAATATCCTTATCAAAAACAGACTTGCTGAGCCAGGTTTCAGAAAACACAATTACATCAGCATCGATTGATTTAGCCCAAATCCTAACCCCATCAATTTGTGACAACAGGCTGCGTACATTTAAATGGAAAATACCAAAACCAGATCTTGATTTAAAATCAGAGGGGGTTTGGAGACATTGCATATCAGGGCCAGGGTTAGGTTGCAAGTTACCTGATATCAACAAAAGAAGAATAACTAGGCACCCTGGTTAATCATGGCTTCTCTTTTTTTAAGAGACCTACTGCAAGCGAATTCTACAAGTGAGTTTCCAGACAATACAAAACAGTCATTTAAAACCATTAGACTTGTATGTGTAACTGATAGATACATTTAAAAACTTGAACATGTAGTGTGTATGTAAATTGTTAAATCCTTTGTCTAATGTATTTATGATATATCGGACCCCAGTAAGACTTGCTGTCTCCATTGGCAATGGCTAATGAGAATCCTAATAAATCAAAATACACACACGATTATCGGTGTGTGCATGCGCGCACTAGCTCCAAGAAGTGAGTCTCTCTCTCAAACAGCTCCTAAGACTCACCGGGCTCGTATGGACTGTTGAGAGCAGCTCAAACCTCACTGTGGCTGAGGTCAAGACCTTGATGATGTCATCCCAAGTTTGGTCTGAAACAGTATTTGGAGTTGTAATAGAAGTGTTAAGTCCAAGGAGGGAGATCACATACCACAACAGTCCCTGATCATACACATGCTACAGAGTTCAGACACATTTAGAAGACTCACCTTCGACTTGTTCTCCATACTCCATCTCTGAGGCCTCCTTCATCTGCACTCTTCTCAGTCTGTAGGACAGGGTGAACAAGGAGCCAATGAGACAGACACACACACAGTGGCTCGATGAGATCTCAATAGGCTACATTAGAGCAAACAGCAGAGAAAAGTGATAATTACGGGGACGAAAGCTGAATCAAAATGAGAAAAGTAGATGTTACTGAAGGTACTGGGCAGCACTGAGGTGAGCTCCAGGTGTCTTCATTGGTCCACAAACAAGATGCCTCTAAGAAACAGATCAAGTAAAAGAGGGGGCGGGAAAAAAAAGGTTACTTTGAGCAATCAATTTATAAGACAACATGAGAAGTTGAGTTACAGCATGAATTTGATAGAAACGAGGCCTTTTAACATAAACAAAAAAAGAAACGTCCCCTTTTCAGGACCATGTCTTTCAAAGAGAATTCATAAAAATCCAAATAACTTCACAGATCTTCATTGTAGAGGGTTTAAACACTGTTTCCCATGCTTGTTCAATGAACCATAAACAATTAATGAACATGCACCTGTGGAACAGTCGTTAAGACACTAACAGCTTACAGACGGTAGGCAATTAAGGTCACAGTTATGAAAACTTAGGACACTAAAGAGGCCTTTCTATTGACTCTGAAAAACACCAAATGAAAGATGCGCAGGGTCACTGCTCATCTGCGTGAATGTGCCTTAGGCATGCTGCAAGGAGGCATGAGGACCGCAGATGTGGCCAAATTGTAATGTCCGTACTGTGAGATGCCTAAGACCACGGTTCAGGGAGACAGGACAGACAGTTGATCGTCCTCGCAGTGGCAGACCACGTGTAACACCTGCACAGGATCGGTACAGCCGAACGTCAAACCTGCGGGACAAGTACAGGATGGCAACAACAACTGCCCGAATTACACCAGGAACGCACAATCCCTCCATCAGTGCTCAGACTGTCCGCAATAGTCTGAGAGATGCTGGACTGAGGGCTTGTAGGCCTGCTGTAAGGCAGGTCCTCACCAGACATCACCGGCAACAAAGTCACCTATGGTCACAAACCCACCATCGCTGGACCAGACAGGACTGGAAAAAAAGTACTCTTCACTGACGAGTTGCGGTTTTGTCTCACCAGGGGTGATGGTCAGACTCGGGTTTATCGTCGAAGGAATGAGCGTTCCACCAAGGCCTACTCTGGAGCGGGATCGATTTGGAGGTTGAGGGTCCGTCATGGTCTGGGGCAGTGTTTCACATCATCGGACTGAGCTTGTTGTCATTGCAGGCAATCTCAACGCTGTGTGTTACAGGGAAGACGTCCTCCTCCCTCATGTGGTACCCTTCCTGCAGACTAATCCTGACATGACCCTCCAGCATGACAATGCCACCAGCTATACTGCTCGTTTTGTGCATGATTTCCTGCAAGACAGGAATGCCGGTGTTCTGCCATGGCCAGCGAAGAGCCTGGATCTCAATCCTATTGAGCACATCTGGGACCTGTTGGATCAGATGGTGGCTTGGTGGAAAAGTGTGGTTACATATCACAGATATGTTAGCGTGCACTGCGCCCGGCCCGCCACAGGAGTCGCTGGTGCGCAATGAGACAAGGACATCCCTACCGGCCAAACCCTCCCTAACGCGGACGACGCTAGGCCAATTGTGCGTTGCCCCACGGACCTCCCGGTCGTGGCCGGCTGCGACAGAGCCTGGGCACGAACCCAGAGTCTCTGATGGCACAGCTAGCGCTGCGATGCAGTGCCCTGGACCACTGTGCCACCCGGGAGGCCCCACGTTGTGCATTCTAAGCAAGTCAAGTCCAGTCCAGTCCAGTTGTAACAAGTTGTCTGAAATCATTTGAGGCTACCAGACAGACCTTTTCATTCGATTTTGATTAGGTAATAATACATTTTAACAATCAAGCAATTTTGACATACCAAAAGACCAGAAGGCCTATGCTAGTAATTGTTCCTTGATGCACCATTGCTGGTGAGCTTACAAAGTAAATGGTTCATATACTTGATCACCAAACCATTTTTGGAGCTGCATACTCATTTATGGCAATCCGCTCTCCCTACAATTTGGCATTTGCACTGCACCCGGTTCTATAGCTGTACAGCAAATCAGCAATCTGTTTGCTTGCTCAGTGGTTTTCAAACTTTGACCCGTGACCTGCAAAAAGGAGTGGTTCAAAGCTTGCGACCCTGCACACGCACATGCAGTCCCTATGCAAATGAAGCCTGTCATTACAGCCATAAATGGGGATGCATCTTCAAAATGCAAGTTACAGAAATCAACTGCAAGTCATTCATGTTAGCAGTCAATATCAACCAGGGATATCATATCACTTCTCTGGAATCCAGAGGCCTACCACAGGGATGGGCAACTCCAGTCCTTGGTAGCCAGAGTGTTGTCACACTTTTCCCGATCCCTAGCAAACACAGCTGAATAAACCAATTATATTCTAAACTGAAGAGCATGAATAGTTGATTACTGGAGTCAGGTGTGTTAGCTGGAGCAAAGGTGTGACACCAATAGGCCCCCGAGGACTGGAGTTGCCCATGCCTAGCCCTTCCTGTATGCAGTCTAGGTTGCAGGATTGGATGGAAAGCCTGATCGGTCTCTGTAGTTTTTTTCTTCCTCACAAATGTCCTAATTAATTTGTCGGAATATGTTACATCTTCATCCCATAAGTGTTGAAGGTAGTGCGATGTTCCAGAGACCTTCAGACATATAGCCAGAACCATCACTGAGGTATATAACCCACCCAAACTTTCTCAAATATGAAAATGATAAATGAAATCACCGGGTAGCTACTGTTGTGGCAAAGATGCATCCGTAGCAGATTGTTAAACACTAAGGTGAATTCAGAATAAGCGGGACACTTTTTGCATTAGTCCAACATGATACATTTCTTAAAGATGTTTTCTAATCACACACAAAAAAATATGTTTAATATCATATTCACAGGAGGCAGGACACACCCATCTGTACACTGAGTCAAAACCATATTTTCAGTTTGCATTTGGTAGACAGACAGCAGGTTAGATAAACTGGGACACCATTATTATGGTCCTAATTGTACCACAATGAAAATGAAATTACATTTTGTGTGATTAGGAAACATCTGAGGATTTCAGAAATGCATAATCTGTTGGGCTTATATGTTGAACAGATGCCTGAAGAGGTTACAGAATACTTAAATGCAAAAAGTGTTCCACTTTTTCTGAATTCCCTCAAATAACAGTGTTCATAACAGCACCACATTAACAAATGAAGAGGATAGTCAGTGTTTTCCCCAAGCGCTGTTTGCAGTCATTTCAGCCAGGTATTTTAGTTTCGTTTTTTGATAGTACAATGATCCCCTCCACTATTCAGTGCTTGTTTTCTCAAAAACTGAAATTGAGAGAACAGTGTTGGATTTTAGCCACCAGGAAACAACAGAGCAATTTCCGCTAGAGAACACAGCCACAAAGTCTGAACAGCTTTCTCAGTTTTACAACAGATGCTACTTAGCTGGGAGAAATCAATAGGAGAATATCACAGCCAATCACAAAACTAAGGGTAAGTAATACTGTGAAACACTATCATTCCACTATTAATGTCAGGTATTAGACATTGTTTAAATTACAACGCTAAAATAAAAATAAAAATCCTATGTGTAGCACCAGAGATGTCTGCAGAGCCCCTCCCACTGAACAAATGCATCTTCTAGCCATCTATTGACAGGACTGGCAGCTCTCAGTCAAAGTGAGCAATGTCCCGCCTCTCGGTACCTTGGTGTGTGTGTGTGTGTGTGTGTGCGTTGTGTGAGCTGTAGTTGAAGTCTAATTTCTACACGTCCCATATAATGTGTTAACGAGGAGTCGAAATCCACAGCCTATTGTTTTCAGGCACATGAAGATATTTTCTTTCGCGAGCAGGGTCCAACGTTAATGATGGCCAGCACGGGCCAGTAAAAGCGTGGATCGCGTAGATCGGGACCATGGTGCTGCTTGAATGAACTGCCAATCATATTGCTCAAATACAAAATGGCGTGACATTTACATGTGTAGTCTTCAAATGGTAGACTGCGGCAGAGCAGGCAAATTTTCAACTGGACATTTCGCTGTGTATTTCATATGGAAAAATGCATTCAAATTTCCCGGAGACCACCAAAACAGAGCTTGTTTGTCAACAAAAATCCCACGGCCCGGGGGATCCTGGCTGGCTCCTCCCATGTTCTTGTGGTAATCTCTCTCTCCTCCACTTTAGCTATGGCTGGTAAAGCAGGACAACTAAAAAAATACTGAATTACAAAATTGAAACATATTGGCAACTTTTTGTATTTTGATGCACCAGTATGTACATTTACATCACAATTTAGCACAGTGCACTATAACCCTAACATCAAAACAGAAGAAAGCTGTCACTGATCCTTACTGTGTGCTACGCAGGGAAACCAAGATTCAACTTGCTGTTTGAAGCTTGCTCTGCCCCCTCTATGTCACACTAAGGAAGTGATGCGATTTTTATGTGGTTTCTCTGCAAGGGCTTAGTAACCACCGTTTAGATTTTCTCTTGTCAGATCAAGAAATAAACATCTCAGGATTAAGCTGTCTCGGTTTATATAATGTCCCACTCTTTCTGAATTCACCCTAATTTATAATGGGCAATATTAAGTCAAATCAAGACATGCAACTTTTCTGTTCTGAAGCACAAATTTGATTTTTTGAAACAAGAATTTTGGTGCAATGCTGTAGGCCTAGGTTAGTGACCAGATTGAATAAGCAAAAGGTATAATACAAATGGTTGGCTATATGTAGCCTATTAAAATATGTAGAAAAATAGATTTTTCCCCCATTCAGTTTCACACTGGCAACCCCCCAAAACCTCACTGCGCTAACTCACCAGACTTGTGGTGATTGACAATTTGCTGGTCCAATCAGAGCTCTGAGAGTATTTCACTAGCCAATCGGTATTTTTGCAAGTACGATACTGGCTGCATTCCAAAAATGTAAAATACCCTCTCCCCTCAGCCCTCAAATTAAGTGAATATCATGACTTATGATGAGTTGACACTTGCAGGGCCCGAGAATAATGAATGCATTTTGTAATGGACCGCCCCTGCCCGGAAATGTGTCACTCGTTTGTCCCACGGTTGTACTTTCAGTCATCATGGAACCACCGGGAGCTGTTGTGTGTGCTTTATATGCGTTAGAGTCAATTATGATTGCATTTCATATATTGGCTAGAAGACAACGCATTCGCAGACATCGAATGCTAACCATCTTGACGATATCAGGTAAATCGAAAATGACAATGTAGAATAGAAAAGTTGTATGCACTAACTAATGTTTCCAAAAGCTAACCAAACAAAAACATAATTACTTTCACGATACGCGTTTGTGCTGTCATGTGCATTATTGGCAGTTTCTAATTTACTTATACTTGTATGTCGACTTCTCCATATTGATGTTGGTTTTACATTTTGGCTGACTTTTCATAGCGAATGTACAATAATCGCAAATTGAATTATGGGGCGTTACAGGCCCCGGAGTGAACAGGATTGTAAACTCACAAACGAGGGCTGAGGGGCTTAGGTTGCCAACTTCCTTTACTTGGCTAATCGTTTGGACCGTTGGCAAAGATGGCCTTGGTGATTCCCCCAAGGGCATAAGGTGAGGGTAAGAGGAGGAGGGTGTGTCTTTTATGTGTTTGAAATACAGCCATTGTCTCTGGCTGCGTGGAGAATAATCCACGTAGATTCTGTGCCACAAAATGAGTGACTAAGCGTTAAAAAACCTGGCCAAATACTTTCAAGTCATCCATCTCAAGTCAAAGTCCCGAGTTTTAGGCTCCAAATCAAGTCTCAAGTTTTTTTTAAAGTAAACTCGAGTCAGACTCCAGTCAAAGTCATGTGACTTGAGTCCACACTTCTGGTCCAAGCTCTCTCGGAAAGGTTTGGGAAAAAAAATCTGTCACAAGTGTTGGTGTTTTAAAAGGATATTGTTGTCACAGTGAGGCCTGATCACACTTTATTTTCATTCTTCTTAGAATGATTCAATCTCCAAATTAATAGGTGGCCTTGTTCTGTCTGACAATATTTTTATACATTGTCAAATTGTGAATGAAGAGACTGATGAACAGCTCAGCATGGAATTGACAGAGGCAGGGAAAATGGAAAACACACTTTTGTATTTTTACCAAAAAGCGACTTTGAGAATCCTTCCACAGTCACATGCAAGTAAGACATTTTGATTTCTATATATGATTACAAAGACCAGATACTGAGCTTTTCAAAATGCTTACATTTGCTAAACAACAAAAAACTAAATGCTCTTTCAAAATATCACTTATTCTTGGGATAACCGCAAGTCCATCCATTTCTCAAGTGAGCATTCGCAAGACAAAAGTATGTTTGGGAAAAATATATTCTATTTCGATTGTATTCCGTTATATTATTACTATATACACCATATACTGAGTGTACAAAACAGTAAGAACACCTTCCTAATATTCAGTTGCTTTTATCCTCAGAAGAGGATCACTTTTCTGGGGACATGGACTCAACAAGGTGTCGAAAGCATTCCACAGGGATGCTGGCCCATGTTGACCAATGTTTTCCACAGTTGTGTGAAGTTAGCTGGATGTCCTTTGGGTAGTGGACCAGTCTTAATATACACGGGAAATCGTTGAGCGTGAAACCCAGCAGCGTTGAAATTCTTGGTACAAACTGGTGCGTCTGGCACCTACTACCCCGTTCACTAAAGTCTTTTGACTTGCCCATTCACCCTCTGAATGGCACACATAGACAATCCACGTCTCAATTATCTCAAGGCTTAAAAATCATTCTATACCCGGCTCCTCCCCTTAATCTACACTGATTGGTATTCATCACGGCTATTCTAGTGTTAAATAATTCAAATGCTTTGATGTCTGTCCTATCATTAGTATTTTATCCTCTGCATTATTAAATCGGTGACCAACATACCTTGTTGGCAAGTGGGATTTGATGGTTTTTGTAATAGAAGGAGTAACATAACACACTACCTTGCACAGAAAGTAGTATTGTAATATAACACATTATTTTGATTGAAAGTTACGAGCAATACGTCATATTTTACAAGTAACGAATCCCAACACTGATCATATGTGGTTGCAGCAAGGATAGATTTATAAACTGATTTTGGATAAAGTAAAGTTGGAGCAACAAAAATGTATTTTTCATTTACAAAAATTGGTGCACCTCTACTGGTTAGTCTGGGGAGGTACAGTTTGTCATCATGTGGTCGTTAATGCGTTGCCGTAAACAAACCTGTGTCACTGTTGCACCACTTGCTCTCCACAGCATTGCTATCTGCTGCTGACGGAACTCATCCTGACAGGAAGTGACATGTACTGCGGTTGCCGTGGATACCTTGGTCAATAAGAGATGTGAAAAACATGAGACCCTATACTCTTTAGTATTGTATGAACATACACAACATAGCAGCTATAGTAGTACACGGCTGTAGCTTGATGTTTAAAGTTTGGGGGGGGAGAAAATGTTACTCACAGTGCAGCCTGCAGAAGCCCTGTCCAGTTGGGCCAGATGAGACACACTGTCCCTTTGCACTGAGGACAAATCAACAGGGTTATGGGTTACAGACTGCTCCTATAGACTGTTAATCTCTGTAGGTTTTACTTATCTAAACTACATTAAAGTAAGTTTCATATCTAAAGGTGACCTATAGGCCTTGCTCCCTGTGAAAGAAATCCATTTCATTGAGCAATTTGACCCTACCATTTACCAATGCATTCGGGAAAGTATTCAAACCCCTTCCCTTTTTCCACATTTTGTTAAGTTACTGCCCTATTCTAAAATTGATTGATGAGGGGAAAAAATAATTCAATCTACACACAATACCCCATAATCCAAAGTGAAAACAGGTTTGTAGAAATCTATGCAAATGTATTAAATTAAAAACATACCTTATTTACAATCAGACCCTTTGCTATGCGACTCAACATTGAGTTCAGGTGCATCCTGTTTCCATTGATCATCCTTGAGATGTTTTTACAACTTGATTGGAGTCCACCTGTGGTAAATTCAATTGATTGTACATGATTTGGAAAGACAACACCTGTCTATATAAGGTCCCACAGTTAACAGTGG
This sequence comes from Oncorhynchus masou masou, assembly GCF_036934945.1. Lineage (NCBI taxonomy): Eukaryota > Metazoa > Chordata > Actinopteri > Salmoniformes > Salmonidae > Oncorhynchus > Oncorhynchus masou. The sequence continues at coordinate 23,822,065 of NC_088244.1, forward strand.
AAGTCCGTAGAGCACCGAGACAGGATTGTGTTGTAGCACAGATCTGGGGAAGGGTACAGAAAAATGTCTGCAGCATTGAAGATCCCCAAGATCACAGTGGCCTTCATAATTCTTAAATGGAAGATGTTTGGAACCACCAAGACACTTCCTAGAGCTGGCCATCCAGCCAAACTGAGCAATCAGGGGAGAAGGGCCTTGGTCAGGGAAGTGACCAAGAACCTGATGGTCACTGTGACAGAGCTCTATAGTTCCTCTGTGGAGATGGGAGAACCTTCCAGAAGGACAGCCATCTCTGCAGCCCTCCACCAATCAGGCCTTTATGGTAGAGTTGCCAGACAGAGGCCACTCCTCAGTAAAAGGCATACAACAGCCTGCTTGGAGTTTGCCAAAAGGCACCTAAAGGACCATGAGAAACAAGATTCTCTTGTCTGATAAAACCAAGAATGAACTCTTTGGCCTATTAAGCATCACATCTGGAGGAAACCTAGCACCATCCCTATGGTGAAGCATGGTGGTGGCAGCATCATTTTGTGGGGATGTTTTTCAGCGGCAGGAACTGGGAGACTAGTCAGGATCAAAGGAAAGATGTACAGAGAAACTTGATGAAAACCTGCTCCAGAGCACTCAGGACCTCAGTGGGGTGAAGGTTCACCTTTCAACAGGACAACGACTCTAAGCACACAGCCAACACAACGCAGAATTGGCTTCGGGACAAGTCTGGGAATGTCCTTGAATGGGCCAGCCAGAGTCCGGACATGAACCCGATCAAACATCTCTGGAGACCTGAAAATAGCTCTGCAGCGACTCTCCCCATCCAACTTGACAGAGCTTGAGAGGATCTGCAGAGAAGAATGAAAGAAACTCCCCAAATACAGGTGTGCCAAGCATGAAGACTTGAGGCTATAATAGCTGCTTCAACAAAGTACTGAGTAAAGGGTCTGAATACTTATGTAAATGTGATTTTTAACACATTTGCAAAAATAATAAATGAAACTGTTTTTGCTTTATAGTGATAAGGTATTGTCTAGATTGATGAGGGGAAAAACTATTTAATCATCCTTAGAATAAGTCTAATGTAACAAAATGTAGAAAAAGTTAAGGGGTCTGAATACTTTCCCAATGCACTGTATGGGTTATTCATATGTTAAGACATTTAAAACCAATCCCCAGGTCAAAAGGTCAATGTTTGTCTCACCTGTACAGCTGCCCAGGCTGGGGTCATACCCTGGCAGCTGCTCCTCCTGAAACACCCTCTTCACGTTCACCCTGAGCATCTCCTCTTTATCTCCATCTGTATTCTTTCCTTCACTCTCTCTTCTTCCATCTGTCTCCTCTCTTTCTCTGTACGGGGAATTCTGTAAAGCCTCCAAAATGTTCCCCTCCCTCTCGTTATTGGTCCAGCTGATGGGCACTGTGGGCCAATCGATGCCAAGCAATCGGAGGAAGACAATGATGTCACTTTCCTCTGGCAGCACAGGGCAGCAAGACACAATAAACCTGAGAAAAACAGTGATGCCACTGACATATGATATAGTGGTAAAGCAACACCCTATATCTACGCAGTCTAGCACATATTTATGTGCACTTAACATACAACTCAGCAAATACATACAGTACTAGTCAAATGTTTGGACTCATTCAACGGTTTTTCTTTAATTTTTACTATTTTCTACATTGTAGAATAATAGTGAAGACAATCAAAACTATGAAATAACACATGGAATCATGTAGTAACCAAAAAAAAGTGTTAAAACAAAATATATTTTGATATTCTTCAAAGTAGCCACCCTTTGCCTTGATGACAGCTTAGCACACTTGGCATTCTCTCAACCAGCTTCACCTGGAATGCTTTTCCAAGTCTTGAAGGAGTCCCCACATACGCTGAGCGCTTGTTGGCTGCTTTTCCTTCACTCTGAGGTCTGACTCATCCCAAACCATCTCAATTTGGTTGAGGTCGGCAGAATGTGGAGGCCAAGTCATCTGATGCAGCACTCCATCACTCTCCTTCTTGGTCAAATAGCCCTCACACAGCCTGGGAGGTGTGTTGGATCATTGTCCTGTTGAAAAACTAATGATAGTCCCACTAAGGGCAAATGTGATGGGAAGGCGTATCGCTACAGAATGCGGTGGTAGCCATGCTGGTTACTGCCTTGAATCGAAATAAAAATAACTGAGTGTCACCAGCAAAGCACACACACCATCACACCTCCTCCTCCATGCTTTACGGTGAGAAATACAGATGTTGAGATTAGAGGTCGACCGATTATGATTTTTCAGCGCCGATACCGATTAATCGGCCGATTAATTTATTTATTGATTTGTTCTAATGACAATTACAACAATACTGAATGAACACTTATTTTAACTTAATATAATGCATCAATAAAATCAATTTAGCCTCAAGTAAATAATGAAACATGTTCAATTTGGTTTAAATAATGCAAAAACAAAGTGTTGGAGAAGAAAGTAAAAGTGCAATATGTTCCATGTAAAATATGTGCCATGTAAGAAAGCTAATTTTTCAGTTCCTTGCTCAGAACATGAGAACATATGAAAGCTGGTGGTTCCTTTTAACATGAGTCTTCAATATTCCCTGGTAAGAAGTTTTAGGTTGTAGTTATTATAGGAATTATAGGACTATTTCCCTCTATACCATTTGTATTTCATTAACCTTTGACTATTGGATGTTCTTATATGCACTTTAGTATTGCCAGTGTAACAGTATAGCTTCCGTCTCTCTCCTCGCTTCTCCCTGGGCTCGAACCAGCAACACAACGACAATTAACGCGTGCTAACTAGCTAGCCATTTCACTTCGGTTACACGAGCCTCATCTCGGGAGTTGATAGGCTTGAAGTCATAAACAGCGCAATGCTTGACGCACAACAAAGAGCTGCTGGCAAAACGCACGAAAGTGCTGTTTGAATGAATGTTTACGCGCCTGCTTCTGCCTACCACCGCTCAATCAGATACTTGTATGCTCAGTCGGATTATATGCAACGCAGGACACGCTAGATAATATCTAGTAATATCATCAACCATGTGTAGTTAACTAGTGATTATGATGGATTGTTTTTTATAAGATAAGTTTAATGCTAGCTAGCAACTTACCTTGGTTTACTACATTCGTGTAACTCCTTAGAGGCAGGTCGTTATTGCGTTGGACTGGTTAAGGTTGCAAGATTGGATCCCCCGAGCTGACAAGGTGAAAATCTGTTGTTCTGCCCCTGAACAAGGCAGTTAACCCACTGTTCCTAGGCCGTGATTGAAAATAAGAATGTGTTCTTAACTGACTTGCCTAGTTAAAGATTAAATAAAGGAGTAAAAAAAATATGTTTTTAAATGAAAACTTGAAATCGGCCCTAATTAAAAATCGGCCATTCTGATTAAATCGGTCAACCTCTAGTTGAGATCATCCGTTCACCCACACTGTGTCTCACAAAGACACAGCGGTGCTAACCAAAAATCTCCAATTTGGACTCCAGACCAGAGGACAAATTTCCACTGGTCTAATGTCCATTGCTCGTTTTTCTTGGCCCAAGCACGTCTCTTCTTCTAATTGGTGTCCTTTAGTAGTGGTTTCTTTGCAGCAATTCGACCACGAAGGCCTGATTCACACAGTCTCCTCTGAGCAGTTGATGTTGAGATGTGTCTGTTACTTCAGCTCTGTGCATTTACTTGGGCGAGGCTGGTAACTCTAATGAACTTATCCTCTGCAGCAGAGGCAACTCTGGGTATTCCTTTCCTGTGGTGGTCCTCATGAGAGACAGTTTTATCACAGAGCTTGATGTTTTTTGCAACAGCACTTGAAATTTTCTGGATTGACTGACCTTAAAGTAATGGACTGTTGTTTCTCTTGACTTATTTGAGCTGTTATTGCCATAGTATGGACTTAGTCTTTTACCAAATAGGGCCATCTTCTGAATACCACCTCTACCATGTCACAACATTACTGATTGGCTGAAACGCATTAAGGAAAGAAATTCCACAAATTCACTTTTAACAAGGCACACCTGTTAATTGAAATGCATTCCAGGTGACTACCTCATGAAGCTGGTTGAGAGAATGCAAAGCTGTCAAAGACTATTTGAAGAATATCAAATATATTTAGATTTGTTTAACACTTTTCTGTTTACTATAGGATTCCATATGTGTTATTTCATAGTTTTGATGTCTTCAATATTATTCTACAATGTAGAAATTTGTTTAAAAAATTAAGAAAAACCCTTGAATTAGTAGGTTTTCTTAAACTTTTGACTGGTTGTGTAGGCGTATCCAAATTTGACTATGGTAGAATAGTAATCGCCTTACACACCCCTGTCTCCTCAGTAGCGCCCCTAAGTGGTCAGTCAGCAGCACAGTGCGTAGTTGCCCCAGCGTGAGGATGTCAGGGGAGGGTAAATTTGGTTTGGGGTGCAGGGTGGGGCAGTTGAGCACCACACACCCCTGTCTCTGGCAAGGAGGCTTCAGGGACACCGACACGTCACTCAGGACCTTCTGAAACGGTCGACTCGCACCCTCAGCCCCTCTCCTATGAGTTCCCCTCCAGCCACAGGGAGAACCCCTGTCCCTCTCAGGGACTGCACTCTAAACATCACCGCTGGGGAAACTACACACAAACACATCGCACTTACAGTCTGAAATGTACATACACCTTAGCCAAGTACATTTAAACAAAATTCCTGACATTTAATCCTAGTAAAAAATCCCTGTTTTAGGTCAGTTAGGATCACTTTATTTTAAGAAGGTGAAATGTCAGAATAATAGTAGAGGATTATTAATTTGAGCTTTTATTTATTTCATCACATTCCCAGTGGGTCAGAAGTTTACATACACTCGATTAGTATTTGGTAACATTGCCTTTAAATTGTGTAACTTTGGTCAAACGTTTTGTGTAGCCTTCCACAAGCGTCCCACAATAAGTTGGGTGAATTTTGGTCCATTCCTCATGACAGAGCTGGTGTAACTGAGTCAGGTTTGTAGGCCTCCTTGCGCGCACACACCTTTTCAGTTCTGTCCACAAATTTTCTACAGGACTAAGGTCAGGGCTTTGTGATGGCCACTCCAATACCTCAACTTTGTTGTCCTTAAACCATTTTGCCACAATTTTGGAAGTATGCTTGGGGTCATTGTCCATTTGGAAGACCCATTTGCGACCAAGCTTTAACTTCCTGACTGATGTCTTGAGATGTTGCTTCAATATTCACATAATTTTCCTCCTCGTGATGCCATCTATTTTGTGAAGTGCGCCAGTACCTCCTGAAACAAAGCACCCCCACAACATTTTTTTAACCTTTATTTAACTAGGCAAGTCAGTTAAGAACAAATTCTTATTTTCAATGACGGCCTAGGGGACAGAACGACAGATTTGTACCTTGTCAGCTCGGGGGTTTGAACTTGCAACCTTCCGGTTACTAGGCCAATGCTCTAACCACTAGGCTATGATACTGCCACCCCCGTGCTTCACGGTTGGGATGGTGTTCTTCAGCTTAAAAGCCTCCCCCTTTTTCCTCCAAACATAACGATGGTCATTATGGCCAGACAGTTCTATTTTTGTTTCATTAGACCAGAGGACATTTCTCCAAAAAGTACGATCTTTGTCCCCATGTGCCGTTGTAAACCGTAGTCTGTCTTTTTTATGTCAGTTTTGGAGCAGTGGCTTCTTCCTTTCTGAGTGGCCTTTCAGGTTATGTCGATATAGGACTCGTTTTACTGTGGATATAGATACTTTTGTACCTATTTCCGCCAGCATCTTCACAAGGTCCTTTGCTGTAGTTATGGGATTGATTTGCACTTTACACACCAAAGTACATTCATCTCTAGGAGACAGAACACGTCTCCTTCCTGAGCGGTATGACGGCTGCGTGGTCCCGTGATGTTTATACTTGCATACTATTGTTTGTACAGATGAATGTGGTACCGTCAGGCATTTGGAAATTGCTCCCAAGGATGAACCAGACATGTCGAGGTCTACAGTTTGTTTTCTGAGGTCTTGGCTGATTTCTTTTGATTTTCCCATGATGTCAAGCAAAGAGGCACGTAGTTTGAAGATAGGCCTTGAAATACATTACTCGACTTGCCAAAACTATAGTTTAACAAGAAATCAGTGGAGTGGTTGAGAAACGAGTTTAATGACTCCAACCTAAGTGTATGTAAACTTCCGATTCCAACTGTACATGCTGTCCATGGATAGCAGACAGTTTTCTAGCATGCAAAGATATATGCACTATCACACACACACAGTAAAAAACTATTGCAGTAATATCCTTCTGCCTGTAGTGGCACATGCTTCATTTGCCTCCTGCAGGACTGTGTGGTGTTGTATTGACCGATGCCATGTGGAAACACGGTGGCACATTTTGCAGGTTGACCCACATTGTATTTGCCAGTCAATAATACTTGCCGCAATGTTTAAATGTTATGTCGATGATGGCAATGCCAACAGTCTCAAATATGAAAAATGTATGAATTCAATTTCGTTCACAATCATCAAGTGGAAGTTGACAGTTTGGGGTTCAATTTGCCTCCACATATCTCTCGAGTTCAACCTGTCAAAGAGAAAAGCGTGTGCTGTCAACTGCATATCTGTCAACACATACATTACAACCAGTACACCAACTGCAAAACAATTCTAAGGCAAATAACAATTAAGCTAACGTTAGTTAGCTAACTGTTCATCTAACGTTAACAGACCGACCTGTCCGTCTGCATAAAGCGTATTCAGCACCGTGGTGGCTGAAAAGAAGTCCCTGTTTCGGAGATTCTTAGCGCTGCTTTCTTTGAACCAAAGCTTCTCTGGCTCACTCGAGATTCTGTCCCCGCTACCCAGACCATTAGCATCAGGAACATTTTCAGGCTCTCCCCGTAGTGCGGAGCCCAGAGCTTGGACGGTATGGGTGATCCGAAATGGCGTCTCCTCAATGTTCTCCATCACTAACTCACAACCTGGTCATCACTTCAGCTGAGCTATACGGTATTGTAGTACTTTCTGCTTTATGACAGCTAGTTTTTCAAATAGAAAAACATGCTTTCAGTTGATCCAGTTAGTCTGTCGATATCGTATTGGCTGTAAATGACTGCATAATAATCACAACGCGGAACTGTAGAGTGCAAATGTTGTTTCCCCGAATCCCGTTTACTTGTGAAGTACGGCAAAAGCGCGAGTTTAGGTCCATTTTATGTGTGGCAGGGTTGCCTGTTCAGCACAATGTATGAAACTTAAATTAACTTTCTGCAAACATTAAGTGGTAGACATGTCGGAGATGTTAGAATTACAGTTTATTATATGGCTTCTCCTACTTGTTCAATAATGCCATGGTCTCTGGATTAATTCAGATCAGTGGCAAGTGGTGCAGAGGCCCACCTGTTTAGCTATAAAATATATTTTTTAGTTTTTTTTGTTGCATGTCATTTTGGCATTAATACGTCAAATATCAGTTTGCAAACAATGTAAAAAATAATCATGATTAAGTTAATAAAGCTGCATACAAACATTATCTGTTTTTTGCTTTCTTGAGTAAGGCAGGTTTTTCAGCCGAGCCCAGTAGAAAATACAAAGCTACGGGTTGGTAATGTTCTCTAGTTGCGCCGTGATTGGCTCAGTGTTCTGTCACTCATGGGGACACTATGTCGGAACAAAATCCTCAGGGAGAGCTCGGAAGTTCAAGCCCCCTTGGGTGCTGCCATATACACTGCTCAAAAAAATAAAGGGAACACTAAAATAACACATCCTAGATCTGAATGAATGAAATATTCTTATTAAATACGCTCAAAACAACTGGAAACTCGGAACTGAGAAATCTCAGACTTCAGTGAGTTCAAGAGATCTGGCAACTCAGGATTTTTTTTTGCTCAGACTGGGAAAATACATTTTGAATGGTCATCCAACTTGGAATTCGACCTGAAGATCACTGACGTCATGATTCAACCCAGTTTTTCCCCCCAAGTTCCCAGTTGTCTTGAAAGCACCATAATTCCAGAGAATGCCAGACTTTGATGACAAAAAATGTTCCCACAAGAAGGACCGCCGCTCCACCGTCCTGGTCAATTGAGCACAGCACAACAGTGAGTCCAAAAATGTATTGTATGCCTCTGCATAAATTATGTATATGCACGGGAGATATGTATAGTGTAGCAAAGAAGGTAATACTATGTGTAAGTTGTAAGCTGTTTGAAGCCCATGTGCCTCACCCTAATAATTTGATGTATTTACCCTCTTAATTTCGTCTACTTTTCTGACTTGGTGGTGCACATAAAACATGCCTGTTTTATAGAAATGTCATCATCGAATATTGTAAGAGCTTTCATTGTCTGCTTATAGAGAATACTGAACGAATGACCCGTGTTCTGAATTCTGTCGCTGTACATTTCAAAAGTGCTGAACAAGTAGTTATATTGACCTCGTCCATTTTAGCTCGCTCATTAATGTCGTAATCAAAATTACAGATTGCCTCTTATGCTCTCATCGTTCCCTTATGCCATAGTTTGACATCTAAATTGTCAGTAGAAACCACATTTGTTTAGGCAAGTCAGCCATGTCAGCTACGTTTTTTAAAGACAGTAAATGGAGCTAAATGAACTGTTTTACTGCCAGACAAGGTTCCACTGATAGCCAGGTGTAGCAGTGGTAAGGATTCACTCTGTGGTGCTGAAAAGAAAGCTCTGCTGTTGGGACAGCTTTATGTTGGACCTAACAGTTTGTGGGCACCGTTTGTCACCGTTCTAGTGCTATTAATGTATTGGTTGTTTTGTGACTTTGCTGACATGCTCCAAAATATATATATGGAGGGGGGGTTGTCCCACCAAGATTTACATGCTAAATTCGCCACTGATTCAAATGTCTGGAGGTAAACCCAGGCCCTGCATGTCCCCAGGCACCCTCATTTGTTGACTTCTGTGACCGAAAAAGGCTTGGTTTCATGCATGTCAACATCAGAAGCCTCCACCCTAAGTTTGTTTTACTCACTGCTTTAGCACACTCTGCCAACCCTGATGTCCTTGCCGTGTCTGAATCCTGGCTCAGGAAGGCCACCAAAAATTCTGAGATTTCTATACCCAACTATAACAATTTTTGTCAAGATAGAACTGCCAAAGGGGGAGGAGTTGCAATCTACTGCAGAGATAGCTGCAAAGTTCTGTCATACTTTCCAGGTCTATGCCCAAACTGTTCGAACTTCTAATTTTAAAAATTAATCTCTCCAGAAATAAGTCACACTGTTGCCGCCTGCTACCGACCCCCTCAGCTCCCAGCTGTGCCATGGACACCATCTGTGAATTGATCGCCCCCCCATCTAGCTTCAGAGTTTGTTCTGTTAGGTGACCTAAACTGGGATATGCTTAACACCCCGGCAGTCCTACAATCTAAGCTAGATGCCCTCAATCTCACCAAAATCATCAAGGAACCCACCAGGTAGAACCCTAAATCCGTAAACATGGGCACCCTAATTGACATTATCTTGACCAACTTGCCCTCCAAATACACCTCTGCTGTCTTCAATCAGGATCTCAGCGATCATTGCCTCATTGCTTGTATCCGCTACGGGTCAGCGGTCAAACGACCACCCTTCATCACTGTCAAACGCTCCCTAAAACACTTCTGCGAGCAGGCCTTTCTAATCGACCTGGCCCGGGTATCCTGGAAGGATATTGACCTCATCCCGTCAGTTGAGGATGCCTGGTCATTCTTTAAAAGTAACTTCCTCACCATCTTAGACAAGCATGCCCTGTTCAAAAAATGCAGAACTAAGAACAAATATAGCCCTTGGTTCACTCCAGACCTGACTGCCCTCGACCAGCACAAAAACATTCTGTGGCGGACTGCAATAGCATCGAATAGTTCACCGCGATATGCAACTGTTCAGGGAAGTCAGGAAACAATACAATATAGTCAGTCAGGAAAGCAAAGGCCAGCTTTTTCAAGCAAACATTTGCATCCTGTAGCTCTAACTCCAAAAAGTTCTAGGACACTGTAAAGTCCATGAAGAACAAGACCACCTCCTCCCAGCTGCCCACTGCACTGAGGCTAGGTAACACGGTCACCACCGATAAATCCGGGATAATCGAAAACTTCAACAAGCATTTCTCAATGGCTGGCCATGCCTTCCTCCTGGCTACTCCAACCTCGGCCAACAGCTCCGTCCCCCCCCCGCGCAGGTACTCGCCCACGCCTCCCCAGCTTCTCCTTTACCCAAATCCAGATAGCAGATGTTCTGAAAGAGCTGCAAAACCTGGACCCATACAAATCAGCTGGGCTTGACAATCTGGACCCTCTATTTCTGAAACTGTCCGCCGCCATTGTCGCAACCCCTATTACCAGCCTGTTCAACCTCTCCTTCATATCATCTGAGATCCCCAAGGATTGGAAAGATGCCGCGGTCATCCCCCTCTTCAAAGGGGGAGACACCCTGGACCCAAACTGTTACAGCCCTATATCCATCCTGCCCTGCCTATCTAAGGTCTTCAAAAGCCAAGTCAACAAACAGATCACTGACCATCTCGAATCCCACCGTACCTTCTCCGCTGTGCAATCCGGTTTCCGAGCCAGTCACGGGTGCACCTCAGCCACGCTCAAGGTACTAAACGATATCATAACCGCCATCGATAAAAGACAGTACTGTGCAGCCGTCTTCATCGACCTGGCCAAGGCTTTCGACTCTGTCAATCACCATATTCTTATCGGCAGACTCAGTAGCCTCGGTTTTTCTAATGACTGCCTTGCCTGGTTCACCAACTGCTTTGCAGACAGAGTTCAGTGTGTCAAATCGGAGGGCATGTTGTCCGGTCCTCTGGCAGTCTATGGGGGTGCCACAGGGTTCAATTCTCGGGCCGACTCTTTTCTCTGTATATATCAATGATGATGCTCTTGCCGAGGGCGTTTCCCTGATCCATCTCTACGCAGACGACACCATTCTGTATACTTCCGGCCCTTCCTTGGACACTATGCTATCTAACCTCCAAACGAGCTTCAATGCCATACAACACTCCTTCCGTGGCCTCCAACTTCTCTTAAACGCTAGTAAAACCAAATGCATGCTTTTCAACCGTTCGCTGCCTGCACCCGCATGCCCGACTAGCATCACCACCCTGGATGTTTCCGACCTTGAATATGTGGACATCTATAAGTACCTAGGTGTCTGGCAAGACTGTAAACTCTCCTTCCAGACTCATATCAAACATCTCCAATCGAAAATCAAATCAAGAGTCGGCTTTCTATTCCGCAACAAAGCCTCCTTCACTCACGCCGCCAAACTTACCCTAGTAAAACTGACTATCCTACCGATCCTCGACTTCGGCGATGTCATCTACAAAATTGCTTCCAACACTCTACTCAGCAAACTGGATGCAGTTTATCACAGTGCCATCCGTTTTGTCACTAAAGCACCTTATACCACCCACCACTGCGACTTGTATGCTCTAGTCGGCTGGCCCTCGCTACATATTCGTCGCCAGACCCAATGGCTCCAGGTCATCTACAAGTCCATGCTAGGTAAAGCTCCGCCTTATCTCAGTTCACTCGTCACGATGGCAACACCCATCCGTAGCACGCGCTCCAGTAGGTGTATCTCACTGATCATCCCTAAAGCCAACACCTCATTTGGCCGCCTTTCGTTCCAGTACTCTGCTGCCTGTGACTGGAACGAATTGCAAAAATCCCTGAAGTTGGAGACTTTTATCTCCCTCACCAACTTCAAACATCTGCTATCTGAGCAGCTAACCGATCGCTGCAGCTGTACATAGTCTATTGGTAAATAGCCCACCCATTTTCACCTACCTCATCCCCATACTGTTTTTATTTATTTACTTTTCTGCTCTTTTGCACACCAATATCTCTACCTGTACATGACCATCTGACTCATTTATCACTCCAGTGTTAATCTGCAAAATTGTAATTATTCGCCTACCTCCTAATGCCTTTTGCACACAATGTATATAGACTCCCTTTTTTTCTACTGTGTTATTGACTTGTTAATTGTTTACTCCATGTGTAACTCTGTGTTGTCTGTTCACACTGCTATGCTTTATCTTGGCCAGGTTGCAGTTGCAAATGAGAACTTGTTCTCAACTAGCCTACCTGGTTAAATAAAGGTGAAATAAATAAAAAATAATAATGAAAAAATATAGCCCACCCAATTTACCTACCTCATCCCCATACTGTTTTTATTTGATTTACTTTTCTGCTCTTTTGCACACCAGTATCTCTACTTGCACATGATCATCTGATCATTTATCACTCCAGTGTTCATCTGCTAAATTGTAATTATTCACTCCTATGGCCTATTTATTGCCTACCTCCTCATGCCTTTTGCACACAATGTATATAGATTATATTTTTTCTACTATGTTATTGACTTGTTTATTGTTTACTCCATGTGTAACTCTGTGTTGTTGTCTGTTCACACTGCTATGCTTTATCTTGGCCAGGTCGCAGTTGCAAATGAGAACTTGTTCTCAACAAGCCTACCTGGTTAAATTAAGGTAAAAAAAAAATTCTATCTGAATTTGTTTTCATTCTTCATACAAAAAAATGTTTGGTAAAGAAACTCATGTGGTCAATTTGTTCCAATGACAAGTCATGATAAATCATTATGTTCTTATTATGGTGGTTGCCAGGAACATAGGGCTGGTTCAGGCTCAATAGACCGCAGGCCTACAGTCAGGCTCATTTGGACAGTAGCCTACAGATGTTCATGAAGTCTCAGTATAGTCTTACTAAGTGGAATAAGGAGTTAAACATTTTAAACTATGCCTGGTATGTATGTAAGAACTAACTGTAATGTAAACTGGCTCTGTAATGTAAACTGAATTAGACAATTGGACAGCACACACATATCCATGGACATATGACATGGTATAGTAAATTATCTTAAGTGTTCCCAGACAATATAACAAATGGATACTGTGAATAAAATCCAGTTATATTTTAATTCAGAATAACAGGGCAACAATTCAGAAACAATAGCCTGACGATAAATCAATTTACACACTACATTAATCAGCTAAAATAAATAGCTTAAGCTGCTCATGTCCTATATAGAAGCTGGTGTCATTCTTTGCTGACACGAAATTTCCGGGGCTTATAGTGTTTGTCAATCCGGGAGAAAACGTGTCATTGAAGAACATCACCTATTAGTTATTGAAGAGTCAACTGCAGCCACATCACACTAAAAGACACTCACTGACTCAAGTACACCAGGAAGTATGTTTCTCTCCACAAACGGTCAGACTGTTGGATGTTGCGAAACGGGATGGAAACAGAGCTCACATCCAGCTGCTTTTGAAAGACACAGCTGCTTTATGGGTTCCGTTACCACCCTACCCGCTAACACCACTACTGAGTGTCCCATTCACAATTTAAACTAATGTAATTTAAACTCAGGTTCACTTTCTATTCTGAATTTAGGTGCCTTCTTGGGGTGGAAAAAAGACGGTCTATCCTGTTCCATTCATATCTTTAAGTCTTGAAAAACCTGTTTCATGTCTGTAGAGAGGGAGAAAGAGAAAGCAGGTCAGTGTATTGAAGGTAGAGCAGATAAAGAGAATGATAAAAGCAAAGGGTTCTGGGAGAGATAAGGAAATGATAGGATGGCTGTGTCACTCAGTTAAGTCATTTTACTTTAAATCTCACATAGCAGAACCGATCTACAAAACTACTGAAAGAAACACAGAGAATAGTTCAAAGGGACAGCCAGAGATAAAGAGAGGACAAAAAGCCTAACAATTAATTCTCCGAGACAGACGGACACACTCACTTATTGATTGAAGTCATCTCCTCTTAAGGTGCGAAGGGAAGCAAGTGTCTCTAATCAATAGAAGAAGTGAACGCAAAACAGAAAGTAACAGGAAAAGGAATACTTTGTGTAAATCAAAACAAGAGAGAACCAGAGAGGAGTATTTGTTTAAGGAAGATAAATAAATATCAAGAAAGGGTTGACTGAGGACAGCCATCCAAAGTGAAAGTACAGACAAAAAAAGACAAGTCCCATTTCTGAAAAGATAGCTACCGTATGGGCTCAGCTCAGGTCACCATAATCTTGATCCCACTTTCCTGTCACCCTCCTGAATCGGCACATATGTGTATGTGTTGCTCTATTTATGAGTCTTCACTTCCTCCTAAATACAAAAAAATGTATTTCACTTTCACTTCTGCAGAGCAATTGACCACAACTCCTCCTTTTCGCCATCCCTTTCCTTGTCACAACAACACTTTACTACTGTACCACTACCACCTGCCATTTTAAGTGATTTATACAGTTGATATGCACTACATATAGATGTTCCAAAAGATACAATACAAATCGCTCTGTTACAGTAGTCAAGGCTTCAGCCTTATGGAGTTGCTAATTGTAGACACCTGTCTGTCGGATTAGTGGGACAGGTGTGTGTGTGTTTCCACTGGTGCGTCACGCTGTGAGGTGTCTGGAAAGTCCGGAGGATTTGGAGGTGTAGCTGTTAGACAGGATGGTTATAAACACTAAATCACAGAATTTAAATACAACACTATGTATTATATTGAATCTGTCTGCCCTAAAAACAGTCAAGGTAATATTTATTTCATTCAACTTAGAGGTTTTCCATCCCCAACTCTTACCTTAATACAGGGCAATACAACACGGATGGCATTTCCTATCAGACCTGTGTTCAAATACTATTTAGGTTATTTCAATTACTTTCAAATACATTTGAGTCATTATTTGAATCTTTTTTTATTTAGAAATACAAGTAGTTGATATTGGAATGTTTATGGAAATACATGTATTCTTGTTATATGTACAGTACCGTTCAAAAGTTTGGGGTCACTTAGAAATGGCCTTGTTTGAAAGAAAAGCAAAAAAATGTATCCATTAAAATAACATCAAACTGATCAGAAATACAGTGTAGACATTGTTAATGTTGTAAATGACTATTGTAGCTGGAAACTGCAGATTTTTAATGGAATATCTACATAGCCGTACAGAGGCCCATTATCAGCAACCATCACTCCTGTGTTCCAATGGCATGTTGTGTTAGCTAATCCAAGCAAAACACCAGCCTCAACGTCAACAGTGAAGAGGTGACTCCAGGATGTTGGCCTTCTAGGCAGAGCTGCAAAGAAAAAGCCATATCTCAGACTGGCCAATACAATTAAAGATTAAGATGGGCAAAAGAACACAGACACTGGACAGAGGAACTCTCCCTAGAAGGCCAGCATCCCAGAGTCGCCCTCTTCACTGTTGACGTTGAGACTGGTGTTTTGCAGGTACTATTTAATGAAACTGCCAGTTGAGAACTTGTGAGGTGGCTGTTTCTCAATCTAGACACTAATGTACTTGTCCTCTTGCTCAGTTGTGCACCGGGGCCTCCCACTCCTCGTTCTATTCTGTTTAGTGCCAGTTTGCGCTGTTCTGCGAAGGGAGTAGTACACAGCATGGTACGAGATCTTAAGTTTCTTAGCAATTTCTTGGATGGAATAGCCTACATTTCTCAGAACAAGTATAGACTGGCGAGTTTCAGAATTAAGTTATTTGTTTCTGGCCATTTTGAGCCTGTAATCGAACCCACAAATGCTGATGCTCCAGATACTCAACTAGTCTAAAGAAGGACAGTTGTATTGCTTCTTTAATCAGAACAAGTTTTCAGCTGTGCTAACATAATTGCAAAAGGGTTTTCTAATGAGCAATTAGCCTTTTAAAATGATAAACTTGGATTAGCTAACACAACGTGCCATTGGAACACAGGAGTGATGGTTGCTGATAATGAGCCTCTGTCCGCCTATATAGATATTCCATAGAAAATCTGCAGTTTCCAGCAACAATAGTCATTTACAACATTAACAATGTCTACACTGTATTTCTGATCAATTTGATGTTATTTTAATGGACAAAAAAATGTGTTTTTCTTTCAAAAACAAGGATATTGCTAAGTGACCGTAAACTTTTGAATGGTAGTGCATATACAGTGCATTCGGTAATCAGACCCCTTGACTTTTAATTACATTTTATACATTTATACATTTTTTTTTACGTCGCAGCCTTGTTCTAAAATGGATTCAATAGTTTTTTTCTTCAATCTACACACAATACCCCATAGTGACAAAGCAAAAAAAAGGAATGTTTACAAGTAAAGAAAAAAATCACATTTACATAAGTATTCAGACCCTTTTATTACTTGGTTGAAGCACTTTGGCAGCAATATCAGCCTTTAGTCGTCTTGCGTATGATGCTACAAGCTCGGCACACCTGTATTTGGGGAGTTTTCCCCCCTCATCTTCTCTGCAGATCCTCTCAAGCTATGTCAGGTTGGATAGGGAGCATCTGGGCTCTGGCTGGGGCACTGAAGGACATTCAGTCTTGTCCCGAAGCCACTTCTGCGTTGTTTTGGCTATGTGCTTAGGGTCATTGTCCCATTGGAAGGTGAACCTTCTACCTAATCTGAGGTCCTGAGCACTCTGGAACAGGTTTTCATCTCTCTTTACTTTGCTCTGTTCATCTTTCCCTCAATCCTGCCTAGTCTCCCAGTCCCTACCACTGAAAAACATCCCCACAGCATGATACTACCATCACCATGCTTCACCGAAGGGATGGTGCCAGGTTTCCTCCAGGCGTAACACTTGACATTCAGACCAAAGAGTTTAATCTTGGCTTCATTAGACCAGATAATCTTGTTTCTCATGGTCTGAGATTCTTTAGGTGCCTTTTGGCAAACCCCAAGCAGGCTGTCATGTGCCTTTTACTGAAGTGTGGCTTACTAATGGAGGCCACGGTGTTCTTGGGGACCTTCAATGCAGCAGAAATTTTTGGTATCCCTCCAAATCCTGTCTCAGAGCTCTGCGGACAATTCCTTTGACCTGATGGCTTGGTTTTTGCTCTGACATGGACATTATATAGACAGGTCTGTGCCTTTCCAAATCATATCCAATCATCTACTAGCCCCGGCCCACTAGCTTTCCTGAACGCTGTGTCCCCTGCTCGCCTAGCGTAGTAGTGACTACCGAATGGCACCCTGACTCACCTATTGCTGTTCTTTTGACCCTATGATCACTCGGCTACACAACTGATGCCCCCTGGGCTGCTTCAATAACACGGTACCTCATTTGGTTTACCTGTCGGCCCCAGCCTCAAACTCAGGTCCTCTATGTACCTAACTAACCCGCTCTGCCCATTCATCGCCATTTACCCGTTGTCTTAGCTCACCTGATCAACACCTGTGATTGCGTTATACCTCTCTCTAATGTCAATATGCCTATAGCCCTCAGTCCTGCTCAAAATGCCTTAGATCGCTCTTTTGTCCCACCCCACACACATGTGGAGACCTCACCTGGCTTAACTGGTTCCTCCAGAGACGAAACCGCTCTCATCGACACGCAACACCTAGGTTTACCTCGACTGTACTCCCTGAATCTACTCTACCACGCCCAGAAATCTGCTCCTTTAATTCTCTGTTCCCAACGCACTAGACAACCAGTTCTTATAGCTTTTAGCCGTACTCTTATCCTACTCCTCCTCTGTTCCTCTGGTGATGTAGAGGTTAACCCAGGCGCTATCATTTGTTGATTTCTGTAACCGTAAAAGCCTTGGTTTCATGCATGCAAACATCAGAAGCCTCCTCCCTAAGTTTGTTTTATTCACTGCTTTAGCACACTCTGCTAACCCTGATGTCCAAGCCGTGTCTGAATCCTGGCTTAGGAAGGCCACCAAAAATTCTGAAATTTCCATCCCCAACTATAACGTTTTCCACCCAGATAACTGCCAAAGGGGGTGGAGTTGCAATCTACTGCAGAGATCGGCATCTTTCTTTGTGTTTTTCAGAGTCAGTAGAAAGGCCTCTTTAGTGTCCTAAGGTTTCGTAACTGTGACCTTAATTGCCTACCATCTGTAAGCTGTTAGTGTCTTAACAACCGTTCCACAGGTGCATGTTCATTAATTGTTTATGGTTCATTGAACAAGCATGGGAAACAGTGTTTACAACACTTTACAATGAAGATCTGTGAAGTTATTTGGATTTTTACTCAATATCTTTGAAAGACAGGGTCCTGAAAAATTGGCGTTTCATTTTTTGCTGAGTTCATATACACACACTATATACAGTACCAGTCAAAGTTTGGACACACCTACTCAATGGGTTTTTCTTTATTTCTACATTGTAGAATAATAGTGAAAACATCAACTATGAAATAACACATGGAATCATGTAGAAACCAAAAGTGTTAAACAAATCAAAATATGTCATTTGAGATTCTTCAAAGTTGCCACCCTTTACCTCGATGAAAGCTTTGCACACCCTCAGCTTCATGAGGTAGTCACCTGGAATGCATTTCAATTAACAGGTGTGCCTTGTTAAAACTAATTTGTGGAGTTTCTTTCCTTCTTAGTACATTTAAGCCAATCAGTTGTGTTGTGATAAGGTAGGGGTGGTATAGAGAATACAGCCCTATTTGGTAAAATACCAAGTCCATATTATGCCACAAACAGCTCAAATAAGCAAAGAGAAACGACAGTCCATCATTACTTTAAGACATTAAGGTCAGTCAATCCGGAAAATGTCAAGAACTTTGAATGTTTCTTCAAGTGCAGTTGCAATTTGATGTCAATTGTAAATTCCACTTCAAATCAGTTTTTAAGCCTTGAGACATGGATTGTGTATGTGTGCCATTCAGAGGGTGAATGGGCCAGACAAAATATTTAAGTGCCTTTGAACAGGGTACTGGTTTGTGTCAGGAACTGCAATGCCGCTAGGTTTTTCCACATTCAACAGTTTCCTGTGTGTATCAAGAATGGTCCACCACCCAAAGGCCATCAAGCCAACTTTACACGACTCCAATGCTTCCTAGAGTTAACTTGGGCCAGCATCCCAGCGGAACGCTTGACACCTTGTAGAGTCCTTGCCCTGACGAATTGAGGCTGTTCTGAAGGCAAAAAGGGGTGCAACTCAATTTTTAAAGTGTTCCTAATGTTTTGTTCACTCAGTGTAAGCGACAAATATAATACTGACCAACCCATTGGGAATCTCACCGCACCCCAGATGCCATATCTTGAAATTTTCAGAGGTGGAATAAAACTAAACTTGCATTGTAAAACTTCTGACAGCCAGCTTTCTAACTCTGCCCATAACTTTAGGACTTTGAGAAGGCATAAATTGAGTCATTGTTAGTTTTACACTTAAGACATGACTCTGCCGTTGTGCTGTAGAATTTGTGAATTTTGTCTCTTGTATAATACATTCTATACAGTAGTTTATACTGGATTAAGCATAGATTTTGTGAACTGTAATTTCACTTATCTTCCAACACTCCATTTTGTGCCAAATATCAGTTATTTTTGTTATGCCTACTCCCACTCCCTCTCTCCAGCGATTGATGTCGCCAGTCTACTAACCACTGGCATTAAACCTCATTTTATTGGTCACATACGTGTTTAGCAGATGTTATTGTGGGTGTAGCGAAATGCTTGTGTTTCTAGCTCCAACTGTGCAGTAATATCTAAGAGTCAGGACATGTATGTTGAAATATCAAAACAAACTCTGAACCAATTATTTTAATTTGGGGACAGGTCAAAAAGCATTAAACATTTATGGCAATGTAACTAGCTAACTTGCTGTTGCTAGCTAATTTGTTCTGGGATATAAACATTGGGTTGTTATTGTACCTGAAATGCACAAGGTTCTCTACTCCAACAATTAATCCACAAATAAAACGGTCAACCGAGTTCGTTTCTAGTAATCTCTCCTCCTTCAGGCTTCTTCTTCGGACTTTATATGGCGGTTGGAAACCAACTTTAAAGTGCATTACCACAACCGACTGGAGTGTAGACCTCAGTTCATCTTTCAATCACCCACTTGAGTACATGCTCATAAAAACCAATGAGGAGAGGCAAGAGGCAGAACTTGCAGTGTGTCGAGCATCACAAATAGAACCAAGTTCTATTTTAGCTTCTGACTACGCAGACACTCACGAGCAGTGTGGGTGCAATGATTGAATAACGTGTGCATTTATTTTGCAGCGCACGCAACGCGTCTGGTCAGCATGTATCAATTAAGCACATCTGCTCCCCATCATTACACACACCTGGACTTCACCTTAATTACCTCCTTTTATTTAGCCCTCAGTAGCCTCAGTCATCAGCAGTAATGGTTTGTTTTCATGTTCAGTATAGATCCCCTGTTATGTTAATTTGCCTGTCATTATTGTTAATAAACTCAGCTTCTGCGTGACACTTATGTAAGTCTTGGTTACAATAGTTTATATTTTTCGGCCACATTATTTGAGAATACTTTATACACAATAAATATTAAAATTATAAATACGCATATTTGAACCCAAATATGTTTACAATATCTCTACACTTGATAAATTACCACAATAACAAAAAAAGCTTGTTGAAAATGTTTACTTTTTTTTGACTTATTCAAAGTCAGTTCATTTCAGAAGGACATGGGAGGCATCTGATTACACAAAAACACTACATCACAGTACTGACAGACAGACATGCTCTTTCTGGGAGAGCAGAGCATGTCTGTCTATGTCAGGGAAGACTGATGGTTAAGGTCATTTATGTTTGTGTTAGTGCTGAGCGATTAACCGTAATGTCGTTTTTTAATTTTTTAAAACCACTTGTTTTTTTTTTGTGAGAGCCCAATACACCGTTTCTATGGAAATAAATCAAATAATTCACGAGATAAATCAAGTCAAGAATAATGTGGAACGCTGTGCTGAAGGGTGTTGTAGTTTTCATTAAGCAAATATTCAACAGTTTAGTGCAGAAAATTGGTAATTAACTATAATGATCATAATCCATTGCGCCTGTTCTTTCTGGCTTGGACAGAGATGGATACACTTACGCCTGCTACGTTAGGTTAGATACGCATAGACTGGATGAAAAAGGAATGTACACAACATGAGTGGTGTCTATTCATGGATGCCAAGGGAAGCTAGGCTTCCCCCAAAAATGGAAAAATATAAAAATCTGTTTAATTTTCCTTAAATTCGCAAGAGGCTCTCTGTCTCTATAGCCCATCTATCGGATGCTGTCTGGTCAAAAAGCGTATGATATTGTTGACACCCGTAGCATTGAATGCAAGGGAAGCCAGCGAGTATTTTCCCTCACCAATATAAAATGTTAGCCAATCAGCATTAATCTAAACTGTGAATGGTCCTGGCGCACCAAAAAAAAAGGGTCAAGGGAAGCCAGTTTGGATTTGGCTTCACACCACATCAAGCCAAACGTCATTGGCAGAAAAAAACTTGAATTGTTGTGTTGTCCTCTGGTGGTTAGTCATTTAAAACAGCCATGGATAGCAATAAGGATTTGGACTTGTGATTTTACTTAATTCTCTGTACTGGCCAATTTTTAAAATCTAACTAGGCAAGTCAGTTAAAAACATTCTTATTTGATTATAAACGGTGATTCTGATCCAACCATGAATTAATTAATATATTGTGCCCCTGGCCTGATGTTAACTAGCTGGCTCATTGTTGCCCATGAAAGGAAGGTAGGAAGAATTTTAGCCATTTAGCCTTGGACAGCAAAAACTAAAAATATGTACTGTATATGACAGAATCATATACTGTTTCGGCAACATGAAAGAGAGGATGGCATTGGCGTTTCTATACAAGGCGAGTCCACGTTTTTCTACGTGCAAGCACGCCGCGCACACAGGGAAATCAGTACCATGGACAGCCACATCATATTTAGCTTATGTTGATTGGACAAAATAGTTTTTGGTATTGTTGAGTTGTCACTGTATTAGACGAAGCAGAGGTGATTTGATGATGTTGAAATGGTGCTGGAATAGTGGAGGCTCCTGTTTTCTTTGCGACTTGCGGTTGGGAACTCTGGTGTTCTAAATCAATAATTGTTTAGTAGTCCGAAAATATCGCTAACATTAACGTGCTTGATTATGCGGAAGGTCATGTAACTGTTTGTTATATGCAATATGCTTTGTGGACTCCACCGGACAGATGTTGCTCTCTGGTTTTGTGATGAAACAAAGGTGTGGTTGAATGTATTATGCCACTGTGTCTTCTATATATATCACGGTGTCAAGGCATGTGAACTAACAGGTTATAGGGCAAACAACGCAATTATCACAACATATAGGTTATAATTAGGATTTTCTTTCCCTGGCTGGCTTGGCTTCCCCAGTGATTTTACCCATATACCGCTACTGCACAACAACGAGAGAGAGACATTTGGGGAAAGTATGCCTCATCTACTTTGAATAACTAGTCAAATGATTACATCAGACAGCTCTGCAGCATGCTTCGTCTGGTTAGCTAAATAGGATGACTAAGTAATACATGATGACTTCAAGGAATGAAAAATAAAGTTATCAAATAACAAGTAAGTAATATACACAACTGAAATATTATTTCATAGTCATTTCCTGTTTTTCTTTTGATGTCAACCGAATGTGAAAGAGACCATGGAGTATTTTTAGTTTGGCAATTGAATGTTCACTATTTTTGGCTTTGGAATTTCCATTAAAAAGCTATAAATCATTTTAATGTCATTATTTCATAATGCATTTAATGTTTAAAAAAATAATCGAAACCGATTTTATTTTTTCATAATCGATCCAAAACTACCTTCAAAAAGAACTAATCGCCCAGCACTTGTGTGAGTGTGTAATAATTGTGGATGCTAATATTTTTCCTATTTCACACATGTACACGTGTGTATTAATACGCATGTGTAAATTAGAAACACATTTTTGCATATCCCAACTCCCTGAGATACACTAGGAGAGTGGGGTCATGGCCAGGATCTGCAATTATCAACGGCGACCCTGGAGCAATTAGTGTTAAGTGCCTTGCTCAAAGGCACAGACAGATTTGGGGTTGGCAAGTAGTTGTTTGTGCTTGCATGTGCGTATGCTTGAGGAACACAAGTCTGCAGCCCACTACTGTGTTCTCTTCCTTAGAACAGGCGCTTCTCATAACTGTGAGAGAGAGAGGTTTAACAGATTAATGCATCACATTACAAATTACCAACATGTTGCATCAGGCCGAGATCAGATACTGTAGAGACATATAGGCAGGTTGAAGTGAGATTAGTTTTGAAAGGGGAACCATTCTAAATCTAGGGGCTTGTATGTGGTACGTGGAACTGAGATGTTCAGAAGATAATATATTGTAATGTTAGCGCTCTGTGACAGCGCTGCACTATGGGCAAGCCAATACTGCCAAGCTAGAGCACATCAGTAAGTACCTGTGCAGGCTGTGGACTCCTCCCTCCATCTGGGCCGATGTTGTCCTCTTCTCAAACTTCAGATCCCCAGAATACATCATGGCTCTGCAGGGGGAA
Organism: Oncorhynchus masou masou; assembly: GCF_036934945.1. Lineage (NCBI taxonomy): Eukaryota > Metazoa > Chordata > Actinopteri > Salmoniformes > Salmonidae > Oncorhynchus > Oncorhynchus masou. The sequence continues at coordinate 23,845,339 of NC_088244.1, forward strand.
GACAAATAGTGTTACACAAAGCCCCGAGCTTACACACACAGCCTTCGAACAGATGGTGTTATCAAAGTAGGCTCACTCTGATTTACATTCAAATGTGTACCTGAGCTGGGTGAGGCTCTTGGATCCGATGTCTTGACAGGAGTGCTGGATCCCAGCCAGCAGGTAGGGAATAAACTTATGTATGGAGCCCTTGTCCTGGACTGCCCCCGACACACCCTGGGCCACCTTAGTCTTGTCACATTCACTGTAGAGAGGGAGGAGACAGGTAAACTACGGTGCCTTCAGAAAGTATTCATACCCCTTGACTTATTCCACATTTGTTGTGTTACAGCCTGAATTCAAAATATACCCAATAATGAAAGTGAAAAAAATGTGTATTGAAAATAAAATACAGAAATATCTCATTTACATAAGTATTCACAGCCCTGAGTCAATACTTTGAAGAAGCACCTTTGGCAACGATTACAACCATCAGTCTTTCTGGGTAAGTCTAAGAGCTTTCCACACCTGGATTGTGCAACATTTTCCCATTTTTCTTTTCAAACTTCTTCAAGCTCTGTTAAATTGGTTGTTAATCATTGCTAGACAACCATTTTCAGGTCTTGCCAAAGATTTTCAAGTAGATTTATGTAAAAACTAACTAGGCCACTCTGGAACATTGTCTTTTTGGTAACAACTCCAGTGTAGATTTGGCATTGCATTTTAGGTTATTGTCAAATCAAAGTTTGTCACGTGCGCCGAATACAACAGGTGTACAGTCGTGGCCAAAGGTTTTGAGAATGACACAAATATTAATTTTCAAAGAGTCTGCTGCCTCAGTTTGTATGATGGCAATTTGCATATATCCTAGAATATTATGAAGAGTGATCAGATGAATTGCAAAGTCCCTTTTTGCCATGCAAATTAACTGAATCCCCCCAAAACATTTCCACTGCATTTCAGCCAGCTGACATCATGTCAGTGATTCTCTAGTTATCACAGGTGTGAGTGCTGCTGTGCGTTTTGTTGCCAACCTTACTTTGATACCTGACAACTTTACGGTTTTCACTTTTTAAGTTACCGTTTATGTTTCTCCCCTCACTCAACTTTCTTTCATTCAACTTTTTCACTCCTGACATTTTATCTGGACATGATTCGTCAGGACTTCCAACAGCCGAAGCTAATTAGTAACATTAACATGATGCCTTCTAATTGCAGTCGCTGTACTCATAATATACAGGAGAACGATCGCCTTACGGCGAGGATAGCTGTGCTGCAAGCCCAGCTTCAGACGCAATCGTTAGGCAAAGGTAATTTCAGTGTAGGAAAGGATGAAACAGAGTCTGTGCCAGATAGTATGTACAGATAGTAACGTTAGTATAAATCCCTCGCACGGTCCCCGCAGTCGGACAACTTTCTCATGGCTTCTGGAGGGAAATGCTGTAGGAATGCTCAACTGGTGTCGCTCATTCAGCCGACAAACATTCAACCGGTTCTCTCATTAAGTAGCGAGTCAGAGGCCTAGCCTTCTCTGGTCTCTACCCCTCCTGTTACGGGGTCTGAGACGCCGAACCCTCCCACAATTAGCTCTGACAAATTGAAAACCCTAGACTCCATTACCAGCAGTATTAGACTTAAAACGAATCATCCAGCAATCATACACTGTTTACCAGGGGGCAGGGCTACTGACGTTAAGGCTAATCTGAAGATGGTGCTGGCTAAAGCTAAAACTGGCGAGTGTAGAGTATAGAGATATTGTTATCCACGTCGGCACCAACGATGTTAGGATGAAACAGTCAGAGGGCACCAAGCGCAATATAGCTTCAGCATGTAAATCCGCTAGAAAGACGTGTCGGCATCGAGTAATTGTCTCTGGCCACCTCCCATTTAGGGGGAGTGATGAGCTCTACAGCAGATACTCACAACTCAATCGCTGGTTGAAAACTGTTTTCTGCCCCTCCCAAAAGATACAATTTGTAGATAATTGGCCCTCTTTCTGGGACTAACCCACAAACAGGACCAAGCCTGGCCTGTTGAGGAGTGACGGACTCCATCCTAGCTGGAGGGGTGCTCTCATCTTATCTACGAACATAGACAGGGCTCTAACGCCCCTAGCTCCACAATGAAATAGGGTGCAGGCCAGGGAGCAGGCTGTCAGTCAGCCTGCCAGCTTATTGGAGTCTGCCACTAGCACAGTCAGTGTAGTCAGCTCAGCTATCCCCATTGAGACCGTGTCTGTGCCTCGACCTAGGTTGAGCAAAACTAAACATGGCGGCGCCTTAACAATCTCACTAGAATAAAGACCTCCTCCATTCCTACCATTATTGAAAGAGATCGTGATACATCACATCTCAAAATAGGGCTACTTAATGTTAGATCCCTTACTTCAAAGGCAGTTATAGTCAATGAACTAATCACTGATCATAATTTTAATGTGATTGGCCTGACTGAAACATGGCTTTAGCCTGATGAATTGACTGTGTTAAATGAGGCCTCACCTCCTGGTTACACTAGTGACCATATCCCCCGTGCATCCCGCAAAGGCGGAGGTGTTGCTATTATTTACGATAGCAAATTTCAATTTACAAAAAAAAAAAAAAAAGGTTTAGTCTTTGGAGCTTCTAGTCATGAAATCTATGCAGCCTGCACAATCACTTTTTATAGCTACTGTTTACAGGCCTCCTGGGCCATATACAGCGTTCCTCACTGAGTTCCCTGAATTCCTATCGGACCTTGTAGTCATAGCAGATAATATTCACATGGAAAACTCCACAGACCCACTCCAAAAGGCTTTCGGAGCCATCATCGACTCAGTGGGTTTTGTCCAACATGTCTCTGGACCTACTCACTGCCACAGTCATACTCTGGACCTAGTTCTGTCCCATGGAATAAATGCTGTGGATCTTAATGTTTTTCCTCATAACCCTGGACTATCGGACCACCATTTTATTACGTTTGCAATCACAACAAATAATCTGCTCAGACCCCAACCAAGGAGCATCAAACGTCGTGCTATAAATTCTCAGACAACCCAAAGATTCCTTCCAGACTCCCTCTGCCTACCCAAGGACGTCAGAGGGCAAAAATCCGTTAACCACCTAACTGAGGAACTCAATTTAATCTTGCGCAATACCCTAGATGCAGTTGCACCCCTAAAAACTAAACATTTGTCATAAGAATCGAGCTCCCTGGTATACAGAAAAAACCTGAGCTCTGAAGCAAGCTTCCAGAAAATTGGAACTGAAATGGCGCCACACCAAACTGGAAGTCTTCCGACTAGCGTTGAAAGACCAGGTATTATCGAAGAGCCCTCACTGCTGCTCGATCATCCTATTTTTCCAACTTAATTGAGGAAAATAAAAACCATCCAAAATGTATTTTTGATACTGTCGCAAAGCTAACTAAAAAGCAGCATTCCCCAAGAGAGGATCGCTTTTACTTCAGAAGTAATAAATTCATGAACCTCTTTGAGAAAAAGATCATGATCATTAGAAAGCAAATTACAGACTCTTCTTTAAATCTGCATATTCTTTCAAAGCTCATTTGTCCTGAGTCTGCACAACTCTGCCAGGACCTATGGTCAAGGGAGACACTCAAGTGTTTTAGTACTATCTCTTGACACAGTGATGAAAATAATCATGGCCTCTAAACCTTCAAGCTGCATACTGGACCCTATTCCAACTAAACTACTGAAAGAGCTGCTTCCTGTGCCTGGCCCTCCTATGTTGAACATAATAAACGGCTCTCTATCCACCGGATGTGTACCAAACTCACTGAAAGTGGCAATAATAAAGCCTCTCCTGAAAAAGCCAAACCTTCACCCAGAAAATATTTTAAAAAACTATCGGCCTATATCGAATCTTCCATTCCTCTCTAAAACTTTAGAAAAAGCTGCAACTCACTGCCTTCCTGAAGACAATGTATACAAAATGCTTCAGTCTGGTTTTAGACCCCATCATACCACTGAGATTGCACTTGTGAAGGTGGTAAATTACATTTTAATGGCCTCAGACAGGGGCTCTGCATCTGTCCTTGTGCTCCTAGACCTTAGTGCTGCTTTTGATACCATCGATCACCACATTCTTTTGGACAGATTAGAAACCTAAATTGGTCTACACAGACAAGTTCTGGCCTGGTTTAGATCTTATCTGTCCGAAAGATATCAGTTTGTCTCTGTGAATGGTTTGTCCTCCGAGAAATCAACTGTAAATTTCTGTGTTCCTCAAGGTTCCGTTTTAGGACCACTATTGTTTTCACTATATATTTTACCTCTTGGGGATGTCATTCGAAAACATAATGTTAACTTTCACTGCTATGGGGATGACACACAGCTGTACATTTCAATGAAACATGGTGAAGCCCCAAAATTGCCTTCGCTGGAAGCCTGTGTTTCAGACATAAGGAAGTGGATGGCTGCAAACTTTCTACTTTTAAACTCGGACAAAACAGAGATGCTTGTTCTAGGTCCCAAGAAACAAAGAGATCTTCTGTTGAATCTGACAATTAATCTTAATGGTTGTACAGTTGTCTCAAATAAAACTGAAGGACCTCGGCGTTACTCTGGACCATGATCTCTCTTTTGACGAACATATCAAGACTATTTCAAGGACAGATGTTTTCCATCTACGTAACATTGCAAAAATCTGAAACTTTCTGTCCAAAAATGATGCAGAAAAATTAATCCGTGCTTTTGTTACTTCTAGGTTAGACTACTGCAATGCTCTACTTTCCGGCTACCCGGATAAAGCACTAAATAAACTTCAGTTAGTGCTAAATACGGCTGATAGAATCCTGACAAGAACCCCAAAATTTGATCATATTACTCCACTGCTAGCCTCCCTACACTGGCTTCCTGTTAAGGCAAGGGCTGATTTCAAGGTTTTACTGCTAACCTACAAAGCATTACATGGGCTTGCTCCTACCCAATCGCTCTGATTTGGTCCTGCCGTACATACCTACACATACGCTACGGTCACAAGACGCAGGCCTCCTAATTGTCCCTAGAATTTCTAAGCAAACAGCTGGAGGCAGGGCTTTCTCCTATAGAGCTCTATTTTTATGGAATGGTCTGCCTACCCATGTGAGAGACGCAAACTCGGTCTCAACCTTTAAGTCTTTACTGAAGACTCATCTCTTCAGTAGGTCATATGATTGAGTGTAGTCTGGCCCAGGAGTGTGAAGGTGAACGGAAAGGCTCTGGAGCAACGAACCGCCCTTGCTGTCTCTGCCTGGCCGGTTCCCCTCTTTCCAATGGGATTTTCTGCATCTAACCCTATTACAGGGGCTGAGTCACTGGCTTACTAGTGCTCTTTCATGCCGTCCCTAGGAGGGGTGCATCACTTGAGTGGGTTGAGTCACTGATGTGATCTTCCAGTTTGGGTTGGCGCCCCCCTTTGGGTTGTGCTGTGGCAGAGATCTTTGTGGGCTAAACTCGGCCTGGTCTCAGGATGGTAAGTTGGTGGTTGAAGTTATCCCTCTCGTGGTGTGGGGGCTGTGCTATGGCAAAGTGGGTGGAGTTATCCTTCCTGTTTGGCCCTGTCCGGGGTATCATCGGATGGGGCCACAGTGTCTCCTGACCCCTCCTGTCTCAGCCTCCAGTATTTATGCTGCAGTAGTTTGTGTCGGGGGGCTAGGGTCAGTTTGTTATATCTGGAGTACTTCTCCTGTCTAATCCGGTGTCCTGTGTGAATTTAAGTATGCTCTCTCTAATTCTCTCTCTCTGAGGACCTGAGCCCTAGGACCATGCCTCATACTCTTAATGATCGGCTGTGAAAAGCCAACTGACATTTACTCCTGAGGTGCTGACTTGTTGCACCCTCGACAACTACTGTGATTATTATTATTTGACCATGCTGGTCATTTATGAACATTTGAACATCTTGGCCATGTTCTGTTATAATCTCCACCCGGCACAGCCAGAAGAGGACTGGCCACCCCTCATAGCCTGTTTCCTCTAGGTTTTGGCCTTTCTAGGGAGTTTTTCCTAGCCACCATGCTTCTACACCTGCATTGCTTGCTGTTTGGGGTTTTAGGCTGGGTTTCTGTACAGCACTTTGATATCAGCTGATGTAAGAAGGGCTATATAAATACATTTGATTTTGATTTGACGAGGACAAGGCTGGAGATCACTCTGTCATGCTGATTGTGTTCGAATAACAGACTAGAAGCTTCAAAAGGAGGGTGGTGCTTGGAATCATTGTTCTTCCTCTGTCAATCATGGTTACCTGCAAGGAAACACATGCCGTCATCATTGCTTTGCACAAAAAGAGCTTCACAGGCAAGGATATTGCTGCCAGTAAGATTGCACTTAGATCAACCATTTATTGGATCATCAAGAACTTCGAGAGCGGTTTAATTGTTGTGAAGGCGGCTTCAGGGCGCCAAAGAAAGTCCAGCAAGCGCCAGGACCGTCTCCTAAAGTTGATTCAGCTGTGGGATCGGGGCACCACCAGTACAGAGCTTGCTCAGGAATGGAAGCAGGCAGGTGTGAGCGCATCTGCACGCACAGTGAGGCGAAGACGTTTGGAGGATGGCCTGGTGTCAAGAAGCCACTTCTGTCCAGGAAAAACATCAGGGACAGACTGATATTCTGCAAAAGGTACAGGGATTGGACTGCTGAGGACTGGGCTAAAGTAATTTCCTCTGATGAATCCCCTTTCCGATTGTTTGGGGCATCCGGAGAAGACACGGTGAGCGCTACCGTCAGTCCTGTGTCATGCCAACAGTAAAGCATCCTGAGACCATTCATGTGTGGGGTTGCTTCGCAGCCAAGGGGGTCGGCTCACTCACACTTTTTCCTAAGAACACAGCCATGAATAAAGAATGGTACCAACATATCCTCCAAGAGCAACTTCTCCAAACCATCCAGGAACAGTTTGGTGACAAACAAAGCCCTTTCCAGCATGATGGAGCACCTTGCCAGAAGGCAAAAGTGATAACTAAGTGGCTCGGGGAATAAAACAATATTTGATCCCAAAACAATATTTTGGTTCCATGGGCAGGAAACTCCCCAGACCTTAATCCCATTGAGAACTTGTGGTCAATCCTCAAGAGGCGGGTGGACAAACATAAACCCACAAATTATGCAAGAATGGGCTGCCATGTGGCCCAGAAGTTAATTGACAGCATGCCAGGGCGGATTACAGGGGTCTTGAAAAAAAAAAAGGGTCAACACTGCAAATATTGACTCTTTGCATCAACTTCATGTAATTGTCAATAAAATCCTTTGACACTTATTAAATGCTTGTAATTATACTTCAGTATTCCAGTAACATCTGACAAAAAATATCTAAAGACACTGAAGCAGCAAACTTTGAAAATTTATATTTGTGTAATTCTCAACTTTTGGCCACGACTGTAGACCTTACAGTGAAATGTTACTTACAATCCATAACCAACAGTGCAATTTTTACGTAAGAAAAAAATAGGTATTAGGTCAAGAAATACAAAATAAAAACAGTAAAATGACAGTGAAAATAACAGTAGCGATGCTATATACAGGTGGTACCGGTACAGAGTCCATGTGCGGGGGCGCCGGTTAGTAGGGCTAATTGAGGTAATATGTACATGTAGGTATAGTTAAAGTGATTATGCATAGATAAGATAATAAACAGAGAGAAGCAGCATAAAAGAGGTTTGAACAGACTACGACGACACACACTGCAAATAGTCTAGGTAGCCATCTAATTACCTGTTCGGGACTCTTTTGGCTTGGGGGTAGAAGCCTTTTGGTCCTAAACTTGGCGCTCCGGTACCGCTTGCCATGCGGTAGCAGAGAGAACAGTCTATGACTGGGGTGGCTGGGGTCTTTGACTGCCTGGTGTAGAGGTCCTGGATGGCTGGAAGCTTTGCCCCAGTGATGTACTGGGCCGTACGCACTACCCTCTGTAGTGCCTTGCGGTCGGAGGTCGAGCAGTTGCAGCTGTAGAACCTTTTGAGGATCTCAGGACCCATGCCAAATCTTTTCAGTCTCCTGAGGGGGAATATGTTTTGTCGTGCCCTCTTCACGACTGTCTTGGTGTGTTTGGACCATGATAGTTTGTTGGTGATGTGGACAACAAGAAACTTGAAGCTACTCCACTACAGCCCCGTCGATGAGAATGAGGGCGTGCTTGGTTGTCCTTTTTATGTAGTCCACAATCATCTATGTCTTAAAGGAGAAATCTCATTTGCATCTCCTTTGTCCTGCTGAAATGTGAATTAATCTCCCAGGTGTCTGTTGGAAAGCAGACTGAACCAGGTATTTCTCTAGGATTTTGCCTGTGCTTAGCTCCATTCCGTTTATTTTTTTAGCCCAAAAATTGCCCCAGTCCTTAACGATTACAAGCATACCCATGACATGATGCAGACACCACTATGCTTGAAAATATGGAGTGTGGCACTCAGTGATGTATTGGATTTGCCACAAACATAACTTTCTATTCAGGACAAAAAGGTAATTGATTTGCCACATTTTTTTGCAGTATTACTTTAGTGCCTTGTTGCAAACAGGAAGCATGTTTTGGAATATGTTTTATTATATACAGGCTTCTTTTCACTCTGTCAGTTAAGTTAGTATTGTGGAATAACTACAATGTTGTTGATCCGTCCTCAGTTTTCTCCCATCACAGCCATTAAACTCTAACTGTTAAAAGTATTTATTGGCCTCATGGTGAAATCCCTGGAGAGGTTCCTCTCCGGTAACTGAGTTAGGAAGGACACCTTTATCTTTGTAGTGACTGGGTGTATTGATACACCATCCAAAGTGTAATTAATAACTTCACCATGATCAAAGGGATATTCAATGTCTGCTTTTATTTTTAGCTACCAATAGGTGCCCTTCTTTGCGAGGTGTTGGAAAACTTCCCTGGTCTTTGTGGTTGAATCTGTGTTTCAAATTCACTGCTTGACTGAGGGACCTTCCAGATAATTGTATGTGTGGGGTACAGAGATGAGGTAGTCATTAAAAAAATCATGTTAAACACTATCATTGCAGTGAGTCCATGCAAATGATTATGTGACTTGTTAAGCACATTTTTACTCCTGAACTTACTTAGGATTGCCATAAGAGTTTGAATACGTATTGACTCAAGACGTTTCAGCTTAAAAAAAATATTAAATGACATTATAGGGTTATTGTGTGTAGGCCAGTGACCAAAAAACCTCAATTGAATCTTTTTTAAATTCAGGCTGTACCACAACAAAATGTGGAAAAAGTCAAGGGGTGTGAACACTTTCTGAAAGGCACTGTATATATTTTGTTTGTCTTGCTTCAAAGCCAGTTACCCCTGTGTCGTATTCATTGATTATTGCACACTGTAGCAAAACGTTTTGCAACGGGAAACAAAAACAAGCGTTCAGGTAGTGTCTTTTATTTCACTTTGTGCCTAATGAATACAACCCTGGAGACAATAAATGTATATTATTAGTATCAGGTGTTGGAACCGGTTCAGGGAACAGAACTGAAAACTGTAAAATAACAAACATTTTTTGAGGAACAGAAGCAAGAACGAAAAGTGATCTATACTGTTCCGGAACTGAACCGTTATTTTAAAAGCATGGGAACCCTTATTTTATGTTCTGGGCATTTTTCCCCATTCCCACAACAACAACAAAAAACGCAACAAAGAGCCTATGCAAAACCCTCACTTTGTCACTCAAATTCCAGTGTCGGCCTGCCTGCCAGCTGAACATCTTTGCTAGTGTGTGTGTGCAGGCTACCTGCCCGTCCTCCTCCCTCAGAAGCATAGTCTATAGTAGATATTGACGTCACAAGCTAGTTTTGGTCGAGCTCGCAAACTCTAGGCGGCATTATGCGTAATGTAATGGGACTGAGAGTCATGGTCAAGAGCTAGCTCTGGTCCAACGTTAGTTAAGCCAACTCTCTGAAGTTCAAAGACATTCAAAGTTCCTTCATAGATTCCGCTCCTCCGTAGGTATAATTCTGTGGGCCTAATTCAGCATGTCATAACAACCCAGAGCTTCATAAACAGGTACTTTTTTTTGGTTCGAACAGGTTCAGAACTATATTTTGCTGGTCGGAATGAACAAATGATGGTTCTGTTCAGAATGAAACGATTGGTAAATTATTATATTAGTATTACTGCGCCTCAGTACCTGAAGTATCTGGTCTGGGAGCCCAGGTTCTTGTCCATGGCATCCAGTGAGCCCATGCCTCTGTACTTCTTCAGCCTAATACCTTCAGAGAAGAAGTATTCACCTGGAGCCTCACTGGTGGCAGCCAGGAGAGAGCCCATCATCACTGGAGAGACCGAGGGGAGATAACCGTTAGATAATGTGAGTGTTAGCACTTCATCCACTACTAATGGAATGTGTGTATGCTTGTGGTGTGTCTTTTGTAAAAGCCTTTCTCTGAGTGTGTACTTTAAACCCCTCAACTCACCTCTGGCCCTTGAAGCCAATGCCACTTCTTGTTTTCATTGTTCCCCTTTAAATCAGGGACTGATTTAGACGTGGGGACACCAGGCAGGTGCAAATAATTATCAGGTAGAACAGAAAACCAGCAAGCTCCGACCTCGTAAGGTAAGAGTTGAATACCAGGTCTAATCAGTCCCTGATTAAAGGGGAACAATGAAAACAAGCAGTGGAATTGGCTTCAAGAGAGTTTGAGTGTGTATGGATATTTAATTTAAGCCTGACTCACCCGTAGATGCACCCAGTGCCAGGGCTTTGGCAATGTGCCCCACGGTCTGGATGCCCCCATCGGCAACAACTGGCACCCCGAATCGACGGGCGTACTCCGACACCTTGTACACGGCGGTGGCCTGGGGACGCCCGCATGCCAACACTGAGAAAACAGGGGAAGGAGGACAAAGAACACAAGTTGAATATCCAGCCAAGCCTGCACATGTAGACCAGGATTTTCCAAACTCAGTACTGGGGCCCACGGTTTGGTTTTTGCCCTATCACTACACAGCTGATTAAAATCAAAGCTTAATGAGATGGTAATTTGAATCAGCTGTGTAGTGCTAGGGCATGAAACCAAAACATGCACCCAGGGGGCCCCAGGACCAAGTCTGGGAGCCCCTGCTGTAGGCCACCTATCAGAGACATCGACTAGTGATTCTCACACACAGCAGATAGTCCGTCCTGGAATGTATTTGATGTAATTTCCTGGTTTATGAAGTCAGCATTAATTCATATTTGTGTTGATTTGCTGTAGATTAAACATGGTTTTGGCTTGCTGAAGTGGACTATATTTTAATGAATGTATTTTATCAAGTGTTTACCTGATAAATCAAATCATTATCAAACTGATGGTGGGGCATGACAGGATTTCCAATTTGCAAACATAGACCAACCGCACACTATATTACATTATACAAAGTTGATGTTTATTTGGGAAAATAATTCATAAAATGGAGAAAAGAAATCGAGTAAGTCTTAGGTGTTTTGAGTGGAGTTTGTTTCGTATGCAGGCTTTGTCCAACACTACATTTGAGAAGTAGATTGCTATAATTTCCTCCTAAACGTGTTGTGTAACAGTTTCAATGAATCCTGTTGTGAGCAATCAGTTTCAGAGAAATGTTTGATGAACTAAAATGAGTTAATTAGAATGTCAGAAGCCAACATCAAAGAAGTCGATAAAGTGGAAAATATTATTTTAGATTCATGTCCACTTCTTTTTCTGTGATTATGATGCATAAGCTTTGGAACAGCCTAACTGTTACAGGTATTTAACATATGAAATAATTACCTAAAAAAAATACTCAATATCCAGACTTGCACAACCAGAAAGTTTTTGCAGTCGTGCATATTTTTCCTCTCTTAAAATAATGATAATACTATGATCGAACACATTGTAAATCATATGTTAAGTCAATGACATATGTAAATGAGGTGTTAGAAACAATGACATAAGTAAATTAATTAAATGCGTTACAACAGCCAGTTTAATTCAGTGCTAAGGGCTCCCTCCCAACCCCTATACCTGGTCATAGGTTGGTGTACAACCAACAGGGTAAATGCAGTTAAATACAACTCATGGGGGAAAAAGACTAGGTTTTTTTTTCTTAACAGTGACAACGACCTTTTACAGTAAATTGACAGATGCAGAATGATGAAAATATCTTTCATCTGTAGTAGGCCTACTGATATTGCTAAAGAAGTTCCAACTTGTTTCAGATGAGGGAAGGTGAATGGCCGAACTGACAGACACCATGACTGAGACTGTCCATTGCATACCTGTGCACTGCATTTAAGGATGCATCTCAAGTCCACTACTAAAACATACTTCATCATATGCATCCAAAACGTAGCGCATGTGTCGTAATGAGGGCATGTCGAGACAAGATATGTGTGATGTCACACACTATGATTGACAGATTAGTCAAGGACAAAAGGACAACCATCCAAAAACCCAAGGCCAGCTTGAATACTACTTGTACTGATGCAGAGCCGTTAGCAACCAATGCAGAGAGGCTGTGAAGGCGGGTGGGCAGGCACAGTGTGGTAGTAGAGCCAATGAGAGAGAGCCCTGCGTAGGGGGGTGGGGGACTTACTGCAGTATCCCGTAACAGTAGTTGGGGTTTTGGGGCTGTGGAGCTTTATACCAGGAGGAACACTGAGAGGCGCTAGAGACATACATTACAGGCAGTGTGAAACCAAGAGAGGAGAGGAGAAAAAGAGGAGAAGAGAGGAGAAAAGAGAGGAGAGGTCCACACATTGAAACAAAGGTGATGAGAAAGAGAGGGATACAGAGAGAAAGAAAGAAGCGATAGATAGAAAATAAGAAACCCAAAACAGATCATGAAAGATGGAGAGAATAGCATGATGGAGAGAGAAGGGGAGGATGAGACAGAAACATAAAAGAGGGTAGGAACGATGAACAAGAAGAAAGTTGTGCATGCTTTCTGAGGTACTGCCCCTTGAAAATCGATTGTTTGTCCGTTTTCAACGTTTTGCTCTGAAGTGGTTTGAGGATGTTGCATATGCTGCATTCATTCAGCAGGTGCTCTTATTCTGTTTAATTGCATGTATTAGAATGTAGCATGGCAGCACAATTTGATTCTGAAAAACCATTCAGCATTCTCTATAGCCAGTAGAGACACAGAGAGAAAAAAAAACTAGGACAAACACTTATGGATGGGACTCTTTGTACAGACTTCTACACTTGGCTAAGGGGCGATTTCAGTCGTTAGTGGGAAGGTGGTCAGATTGGAGACCCGATTGGGTTAGAGTTGTGGGTGGATGTAAGGGAGGGGAGCTAGGAAGGCCATTGGTGGGACTTACCTTCCTGTGTGATACAGATGGAGCCACTGCCCATGCCCACGCGCAGGCCGTCCACCCCGGCATCGATCAGGTTCTTGGCCTGGGCTACAGTTACCACTGAGACAAGCAGGGGGAGACAGACCAACAAGGGTGGTACATGCTGGAACCATTAAATGAGGGCAATTCTGAGAATGCAACATTTCTATGTGTGTGTCCCAACACTCACCATTGCCTCCAATGACCTGAAGCTGTGGGTATTTCCCTTTGATGTACTTAATCATGTCAATTTGGAAGATCGAGTTCCCTTGAGAGGAGTCCTTAAAGAACGAGAGCAACATTAAAGAACAAATTGAAGAAGAGAAAGTATCTATATGAGAAGAACAAAGAGACGGGGTAGGAAAACCAGTGACCCACCAGTACGACCACGTCTACTCCGCTCTGCACCAGCAGGTCCAGTCTGTACTTGTCATCGTTGTGCGTGCCGATGGCTGCCCCACACAGCAACTGTTTGCGGGAGTCTTTAGCGGCCAGGGGAAAGTCCCTGTTCTTCTTCAGATCTGTCCTGGCGATGATGGACACCAGGCAGCCCTCCTTGTTCACTATGGGCAGCTTACCTACACAGAGATGGACACCATTTAGAATGGGGAAATCTAATCACAAGGCACATAAATTGGACATGTATAGGACTGTCCTTCCCTTTTCTCAGGTCCCGCCTCCTCACCTTTCTTACTCCTCTGCAGAATCTCATTGGCCTCTTTCAGTGTCACTCCAGCTAGAGCAATGACAAGGTCCTCCAGCTTTGTCATCACCTGTAGCGGGGAAGGAAATGAGAAAACAAAGGAAGATGAGCATTTACCTTTGGACGGCAGTTAGAGTGGTAGGGAAGTAAACTAAATGCATATACACTGATTTCAAAATACTAACTCGAAAACCGAATAACATTCAACCATGATGTGTTAAGCCACACCCACCTCACTGAGAGGCAGGATGTGCTCCTCCTCCTTCAGGAAGTCAATGTCACGCGAGGAGATGATGCCAACGAGGTGGCCCCCCATGTGGCCGTTGTCTGTGATGGGGATGCCGCAGAAGCCGTGGCGTGCCTTGGCCTGGAACACGTCAGCCACACGGTCTGTAGGACTCATCACTACCGGGTCTGTGATGAAACCCTGCTCGTACCGCTGGGAGAGAGAGGGAAGGAGGCAGGCAGGAGAAGGAGGGAGATGAGGGGGAAAAGGGGGAGGGCAGGGTGGAGGAGGTGGAGAGAGAGGAATGAGGTAGCAGGAAGGATAATATAAATTGAGGGAAGAGGAAAAAAAGTGAACAGGGAGAGGAGCGAGAGGGTAAGGATATCTATTACACTCTGCAAACCTACAGGGTATTGAAAAAGCAAGCCAGACAGAGCATGAGAATATAAAGAAAAAGATTGCCTGGCGGGAACACTACAGTGAAACGGTAGCAACTAGGTTGGCAGGAAGATCAAACCGAGAGAGCAGACGATAGGATGAGTAACAGAGACAAACATACAGACACACACATGTAACAGAAAACAAAGATGAAAGGAGATGGGAGTGAAAGAGAGAGCGCTTGGCATAGGGGTCATTACCTTGACCTTGCGGACCTCGTTGGCCTGGAACTCTGGAGTGCAGTTGTGGTGGATGAAGCCTATTCCTCCTGTGAGCTGAAAGAAGGGACATCATATTTTTGTATGTGTGCACATGTGTAAGAATGTGTGTGAGAGAGCGTGAGAATGTGTGTCCTCAGACATTAACCCTAACTGAAGTTGCCTGTAAGGATTTAGCCAGAACAAACTGTTCCAAGACTCAAGGAAATTCTGGCCTTTGTTTTACGATGAAGATTGTGATGTTTCCTCTGACGTTTGCCTCTGGGTTCACAACTATCTTAGGTTACTATTTTAAGTGAAACAGATATGTGCAGCTGTTGTAGTCACTTCAAGTTACCCTGGGAGAAAGTATAGGTTGTTTTCCAATAGCTGATGATATTTACATCATTAGAGGTTTTATAGGGTTATGGCTTGTGGTCTCATGTGACGATGTGATTGGTCATTCACAACAAAGCGGTTTTTAATTCCTTTTTATAAAAAAAAAATTGGGGCTTAATATTGCGGAACGATTGTTGCTTGCATCAATGTAATTGTCTGCATCATTTCCAATCCCCCATATATTTTTGGGGTAAAAATATATATATATATCCATATACATCCATACAGAAGTCGAAATCTCAATTTTTAGTCAGTTAGGGTCACCACTTTATTTTAAGAATGTGAAATGTCAGAATAATAATAGAGAGATTTATTTCAGCTTTTATATCTTTCATCACATTCCCAGTGGGTCAGAAGTTTACATACGCTCGATTGGTATTTGGTAGCATTGCCATTAAAATTGTTTAACTTGGGTCAAACATTTTGGGTAGCCTGCCACAAGCTTCCCACAATAAGCTGGGTGAATTTTGGTCCATTCCCCCATGACAGAGCTGTTGTAACTGAGTCAGGTTTGTAGGCCTCCTTGCTCGCACTCACTTTTTCAGTTATGCCCACAAATTGTCTATAGGATTAAGGTCAGGGCTTTGTGATGGCCACTCCAATACCTTGACTTTGTCTTTAAGCCATTTTGCCACAGCTTTGTAAGTATGCTTTGGGTCATTGTCCATTTGGAAGACCTATTTGCGACCAAGCTTTAACTTCCTGACTGATGTCTTGAGATGTTGCTTCAATATATTCACCTAATTTTCTTCCTCATGATGCCATCTATTTTGTGAAGTGTACCAGTCCCTCCTGTAGCAAAGCACCCCCACAACATGATGCTGCCACCCCTGTGCTTCACGGTTGGGATGGTGTTCTTCGGCTTAAAAGCCTCCCCCCTTTTCCAAACACAACAATGGTCATTATGACCAAACAGTTCTATTTTTGTTTCATCAGACCAGAGGACATTAATTAATCCAAAAAGTATCTTTGTCCTCATGTGTAGTTGCGAACCGTAGTCTGGCTTTTTATAGTGGTTTTGGAGCAGTGGCATCTTCCTTGCTGGGCGGCCTTTCCGGTTATGTCGATATAAGACTCGTTTTACTGTGGATATAGATACTTTTGTACCGGTTTCCTCCAGCATCTTCACAAGGTCCTTTACTGTTGTTCTGTGATTGATTTGCACTTTTCGCACCAAAGTACGTTCATCTCTAGGAGACAGTACGCGTCTCCTTCCTAAGCGGTATGACAGCTGCATGGTCCCATGGTGTTTATACTTGCGTACTATTGTTTGTACAGATAAACTGTGATATGACTAAATAATTAATTCAGGGTGATTTTTCCACAAATAGACAGGCATTTTCCTTTCCGTGGAAGCAAGATCTTGTCTATTTTTTGCTAACTTTCTATAAAAAAATTGAGTGAGATAATTTCTTTATTTCGAGATTTGTATACCGAGTATGTCCACATCTCCGTCAGACCATTTTATTGGTAAACTACACGGTAATGTAAAAGTTGCATTTTTAGTGATCCAATATGTAATATCATAATTTGGATTTAGTCCAGAGAGGTTAGCAAAAGTATCTAGATCCGCTATGAGGCTGTGGAGGAATTCTAAATGTGGTTTAAAAAAACCATGAATCATCAGCGTACAATGACACCTTTGTTTTTAAGCCACAGATTTCCAATCCCTTAATATTATTGTTGGATCTTATTTTAACAGCTAACATTTCAATGGCAATAATACATAGATATGTAGAGTGGACAACCTTGTTTTACTCCTTAACAGTTTAAAACTAGATGTAGTCATTATTTACTACTTTACACCTAGGGTTACTATACATATTTTTAACCCATTTTATAAGAGATACTCCACAATCTAAATATTCCAGGCATTTAAATATAAACTCCAGTTGTACTTTATCAAAAGCCTTTTCAAAGTCAGCTAATGAAAACCAGGCCTGGTTTCCCCGATATTTCATAGGGTTCTATTGTTTCCAGTACTTGTCTTATATTATCCCCAATGTATCATCTATGTAAAAAAACCTATCTGACAATACCTTTTTAAATGCTATGCGCCAAGCATTTAGCTCGAATTTTTGCATCACAACACTGAAGTGAAAGAGGCCTCCAATTTTTTTGAATGGACTGGATCTTTATATATACCAATTGGATCCTGTTTCAGTAATAATGAAATCAGACCTTCTTGTTGCGTGTCCGATAATCTACAGTTTATATAATAGGAGTGGTTAAAACATGCTAATATTGGTCCTCTGAGTATATCAAAAAGAAGTTTGGTATACTTCCACTGGTATGCCATCCAGCCCTGGAGTTCCCAGACTTAAAGGCTTTAATTGCACCAAGAAGTTCATCCTCTGCAATTTGGCCTTCACCTGAGTCTTTCTGTACAGATGCTAATTTTACATTATTAATAGGAAAAACATGTACACAACTAGCTTTGGTTAGTGGAGATGGAGGAGTCAAACTAAAACATATTCTTAAAGTACTTTACTTCCTCTTTCAAAATATAATTATCTGAATCATGCTTGACTCCCATCATTTGAAACAAGTTTCAATACATGTTTTTGGTAGCATGTTAGGGATGAATCAGAATTAGTTAGGTAACATTCATAAATAAGATGTTTTATCAATATAATAATGCTTGTGAGATATGTCATTAGAATGTCTTCTTTTGGATAATACTGTTGGCAGTTTGCAGTTATTCCTTCTCTGCTAGGGCTTAGTCACTTGGGGCCCAGAGAGGGGAGGGGTCAGGCTTGTCTTCATATGGGAATGTGTCTGTAACTATTACATGTCCCCTCTGAGGTTGCCCTTATCTTGATCTAGTATATGACCTAGGAGGCTCACTGTCTTTTCTGATCTTGTCCAGGAGGGGGTGTATTTGAGATGGAAGTATCTAGAATTGACAATTGATATATGCCATTGGATGAGGTAATGTTTTGGTCCTAAGTGGTACCAAGAACGAGTTAAGAACTTTGTTTAGGAGACCAAACTGAACAATAATTTGTAGCTAATGATATCTAGCTATGGGATACTCCTCTTTCAAGTAAAAGGTTCTTTCTGTAATGTTCCTAAGAGCTGTTATTCGTCATGTGAGTTGAGATGGGTGTGTCTTGGCTATAAATGATACTAAGAACTGTTTTGTAAGCACTCTCAGAGAATTCATTTATAGACCCTGAATTGATCTGAGTCACAGGGCTATGTGAAGCTCATATAATTAAATATGGACTTTATGATATCACTGACTTGTGTGGGGTTTGCTCTCATGATTTGGTCATACAAGAAATTTCCACGACAAGCATTTCTATGTTGAAGATTAAAAAAGAATTTGGCACATTTTTCCCCACATTCCATCCAGTTCCCTTCATTTTTTATAATATATTACACTGGATCTTTCTTGAATAAGTTCCTCCATTTCTTTTTGTATTCTGTGCCTCTATGGTAGAGTTTTTTATTTCTATCTGTACTGTTAGTCCTTCAATTTACTTTTTTAAGATGGACTTTTATTATCTAAATTGCTTTTGTTTTACAGATGAGTACTGAATTGCAGGGCCTCTAAAAGGCACATTTAAAACTGTCCCACGCAATAAGGGGATCTGCTGTACCTATGTTATGTTGGAAAAAGCATGTTATAAATTATTCTGTCCTAGTTATAAACATTTTATCAGCTAGTAGGCTTTGATTAGATCTCCTATATCCTCAAGCAAGTGGAAATTCTGTAAGAGTAATATATATGCCAATTATGTGATGATCCTTCTTGAACTCCTTCTTGCCTCTTTGGTAGTTGCGTGACAACAAGTGCGAAGAAGATTCGCCTCACGTTTCAAGCTCTTAGTTTTTACGTAAGTTGACCCGATACGGCTGTTTACTTTGTGAATTGCAGAGTCTACTTTTAACTAAAATCTTCAATTACATTGCTATGCCAAAGTGTGTGTGTTTAAACCAGACTTACTGCCATGGCAATTGCCAGCGCTGACTCTGTGACTGTGTCCATAGGGGAGGATACAAAAGGCGTTTTCATGGTGATCTGTTTTGTCAGGGCTGAAGTCAAATCCTGCAGAGGAAACAAACCAGTTTCTACAAGTGAATACCTGTAACAAACACTTATTGTAGTAACAAACTACTTTTAGGGGGTATGCCTAATGAATAAGACTCTTCTACAAATCAAGGTTACAATGGGAAGTTCTTCCTTCCTAAATGAAATCCAGGGTTGTATTTACAGGCGCCAAACAGAAGAAAATGGATTGAAACAGGCAGGGACTACCTGAAAATTGTCCAATAAGAAATGCTTGTCTTTAGTTTATGTTGCAAATTGTTTTGCTAGTGTGCACTAATGAATTCGACCCTGGTCATGGAGGGACAGAACCCTATTGTCTTGAAGAACAAGGGTTCTACTCACCACCTGTTCCGATGTGAAGTCAATATACCCTGGAAGAATCAGGAAGTCACTGTGAGTGAGTGAAAGAGAAGGGGTGAGAGGAGAGCAAGGCCTCACGTTTGCATACAATCGATCAATGACATTCACACACATAATGTACTGCAAGGTGTTTCGAAATCACACAAGGGGAGGCCAAAGGTTAATTTCCATCTTCAGTCATATTCATACGCCATTTTATTTTCATTGACACAGTGGCCGTAAAAATTAAAAAAAACAACATTTTACCACTTGAGTGGTACTGCAAGCTCAGTATTTGATCATCTGAGATATCGGGAACTTCAAGTGGATAATTTTTCTGAGAAGTTGGGTGTATGATACGTGGTGTGCATGCATGTGATGAGCAGGCAACAGAGTCCTGTGTTATTACACATTAGTGTTGATGGTCAACACATTCCTAAAGGTCCTGAGAGGTTTCCAAGCGTACTGTGTGTCTTGTACTAACTAGTTGAGTTTTAAAGCATGCTGTTCCACTTGCATCTTCATTTTGGTGTATACTGGTACTATAAACACCGAAATAGTCAATGTGTGACCCATGTTTCTAGGAGATTAAGCCTATATTAAGCAAGGAATTAGCAGAATGAGATGTGGTGGTAACTTCACTGAAAGAGCAGACAAGAGATAAGGCACTGTAGCAGACAGTGGCTGACTGACTGCGAAATAGGCTACATTTCTATCTAACAACTACTTATTGTTTGTGGCATTCCAATACAACCAGACCTTTTTGCTAATATCTTGACATGATGGTGTCTCCAGGGTGTCATAATTACATTTTTGTCAAACATCGTCACACAAGGCATGTCATGCCTTCATGGAATTTCCAAATTCAACTGCTGGAAACAAAGCTAACGTATCTGACCACACAATAGTTATTGTCTTGTGTGTCAGACACTGAACGTAGACTGATTAATAAACAGAATGGAGTAACATGTCCCAGACACCCTCAATAAGAGTGATGCAATGCCTTGAATGCTTTCAAAATGGCACTGTCATAGGATGCCACCTTTCCAACAAGTCAGTTTGTCAAATTTCTGCCCTGTTAGAGATGCCCCGGTCAACTGCTATTGTAAAGTGGAAACGTCTAGGAGCAACAACGGCTCAGCCACAAAGTGGTAGACTACACAAGCTCACAGAACGGAACCGCTCAGTCCTGAAAAAAACATACATATACATACATATATATATATATACATATATATATATATATATAAATAAAAATCACCTGTCCTTGGTTGCAACACTCATTACCGAGTTCCAAATTACCTCGAAGCAACGTCAGCACAATAACTGTTTGTCGGGAGCAATGCCAAGCGTCGGCTGGAGTGGTGTAAAGCTCGCCGCCATTGGACTCTGGAGCAGTGGAAGCATATTATCTGGGGTGATGAATCACGCTTTACCATCTGGCAGTCCAATGGACAAATGTGGGTTTGACAGATGCCATGAGAACACTATATGGTACCAATGCATATTGCCAACTATAATGAGGAATAATGGTCTGGGGCTGTTTTTCATAGTTCAGACTAGGCCCCTTAGTTCGATGAAGGGAAATCTTAACGCTACAGAATACAATGACATTCTAGACTATTCTGTGCTTCCAACTTTGTGGCAAAAGGTTAGGGAAGGCCATTCCCTGTTTCAGTATGACAATGCCCCAAGCACAAAGCAAGGTCCATACAGAAATGGTTTGTCGAGATCGGTGTAGAAAAACTTGACTGGCCTGCAGAGCCCTGACCTCAACCCCATCGATCACTTTTGGGATGAATTGAAACGCCGACTGCGAGCCAGGCCTAATCGCCTAACATCAGTGCCCGACCTCACGAATGCTCGTCGCTGAATAGAAGCAAGTCCCCGCAACAATGTTCCAACATCTAGTAGAAAGCCTTCCCAGAAGAGTGGAGGCTGTTATATCAGGAAAAGGGGCCCAACTCCATATTATTTCCCATGATTTTGGAATGAGATGTTCAACAAGCAGGTGTCCACATACTTTTGGTAATGTAGTGTACTACAATAGAGGAACGTCCAAATCACGAATAACTGAATAGCCAGGCTTATCCAGAACCTAATCAAATACCCAGCTAGCTACTTCATTATGTTGGTAGATTTGCATCAGTCCCCAAAGTCAAATTGTTACGCAACTCGATTTTACTTGAAAGCACGAGTTGAGCCGGGAAACCTAAATCGGCAGACCCAGGTAGAAATAATTAATTTACTGCAATGACTCAAAGCCCCTGCATGAGCAAATAATAATGTAATGTGTTTAAGACTTAATATAGGGCTTGCTCTGGTTATTAGCCAACTACAAATAGCTGTCAGAGAAACTGGATTTAATCAAGGAGCCATGCGACCATAGACTGTTAAAAAAAATGCGACTGCCAAATCCCAATAATTACTTGTACGTAAGGCCGTCCCCGCAGTTGAAGAGTTGCT
Organism: Oncorhynchus masou masou; assembly: GCF_036934945.1. Lineage (NCBI taxonomy): Eukaryota > Metazoa > Chordata > Actinopteri > Salmoniformes > Salmonidae > Oncorhynchus > Oncorhynchus masou. The sequence continues at coordinate 23,867,388 of NC_088244.1, forward strand.
GCCCGCTCAGTCCATCATCGGGCACGTAACCAGTCTGTCCACTGATCAAGTAGTCAGCCATAATACACAATCTATTTAGTGTTTGATCAGTCACTTTGGTGCTAAACATACAACGACCCACGAGACCGAGAACTTTCTTCGTTTCACTCCTAGTTCCGATTGGCGATCTGTCAGTCAGCTGTGGCGTGGTGCGACCATGCGCGCTGTCCCCCGCGTGCCTTGTTAAAGTCAAGTCTGTAAAAATGACATGTAATGCATTCACAACAGTTGAAAATAAACCGAAATGCCCTTTTTATTCCTCGGCCTTTAATGTTATCAGGCTCCTGTCTGGCGGTAGCTCCGGTCGCACACGTGTTCGTGATGTGCAGTTTGCGAACGATTCGTTCTTTTTGAAAGACTATTTTTACTGACTCGAGTCATGATTCGTTTTTTTTCAGAGCGACTCGTTCATTTTATTCGTTCGTTTGACCTGCAGGCGGCAATAAATTCTACAGCAAGATTAATACGCGTTCCTCCGGTTTATTGGCTCCAAATACGTGCTTCGTGTATCATATGCGCAAGTGAAAATAGATCTAAACATATATGTAACATATATGTTTAGAACTGATAATTGATCGCATGGTGCAAGAATGAATGCCAGTCATTGATTATTAAACGGTATGATGGACACAGCCTCAGCATATTACTCTCACGGCAGTCAAGAAATGCGTTCCGCCAAGAGTTTTACAATCTAATCTGGTTGTGGCCACAACTAGACCTCATTTCAAATGTATCAAGAAATAACCTTATTTGTATACCTAGCAATCAACAATTGTACATTGTTTAAAGCACACTTTTAAACAAGTGACAGCTCCAATAAACAGTGGCGTGTATTCGTGGATGCCAAGGGAAGCCAGGCTTCCCCCAAAAATGACAAAGAAAATTAAAAAAAACATCCACGCCTTTATTTCGTCTCTCTGTGTTTAGTCTCGTCTTCCCCAGTGATTTTAACCACGCACCTCTATAGCCAATAAACTCCTTTTGATGAAGTACATGTGAACGAGCGCGTAATAGAATCATGACTCTTTCGAGTTTTCAGTTCATCGTTCTCCTGCGTGCTCTGGGCAGCACCGACTCAAATGAGTCGAAATATTAATTCATTTGACTGAACGAGTCGAAAAGATCCGAGTCAGTAAAAAGAGCCGAACTTCCCATCACTAGCTCGTCAGACCACCTTTATTCCGTCGTGAACAAATAAATCCCTCCAACCCGAGTCATGCGTCATTTCCGGTACTTGGCCTAACTCCGCCCTATGCTCGAAACATCTTGCAGTTCATTAAGTGTACTTGAGAGGGCGCGGTGAATTGTGTCACCTTGTGAGCTCCCCTATTTAAGTTTTTTGGACCTCCCACTATAAAGTGGCATGCACACGTAAAAGGACAGAGGGCATAAGACCAGTTATATCTGGCATATGATGCTGCCTATATTTGGACATAGTCACTGCTTATTCTGATCAGTCTGCTATGCTGAAGCTCTTAAGAGGCTGTGTCAAAATTAATGGATTGTGGAGGTCTACTGTTTGTGTTGGAAGGTCAGAGGGTGTCAGAATTTAACACGTCTGAAGTGTTGAGTATGTAATCTGAGCAAAATTAGTCCTAAAATTAAGATTCTCTGAGAGTAAGGGTTATCAGTAAAAGTTTGCAGTCAACCCATAGACAACCACACCACTGCTGGTGAACCTAGCCTGGGTGCCAGTGTGTTTCTGCTCTCTTGCAAACTCTTACAGGCATTGGTGTGTGATAATTAATACACAAGAAACAAGTTTGTTTTAAAAACTCAGTAACTATTTCTGTATTAATGTACAACCATGGAAAATTACAGCATTTTTTAAATTTTCCGTTTCTTAAACGATCTAACTATCAACAGCCATTTCCAGAAAAAGGTGAACAATGTGAAAAGAAAGAAAAGTAGAAGGATGGTGGGACCGCATGGGAGGAAAATTAAGAATTTGTTTTATTTTCTGAAGAGTGTTTGTGTGTATGTGTGTGAGTGCGCGAGCATGCGCATGCTTTCTCATTTCATGGTGTAGTGTGTAAGAATGTGGCGTTGTTGACAGATCTAAATGGGGGGGGGACTGTGCCATTCTGAGACCCTGTAGCAGACAAATAGAGCACTTAATGAGGGAGGGATGAAGGAGGGAGCTGTTGGTGCTTTGCAGTAGGATGGTAACTTCAGGTGTCGTGGAAATCCTTCAGCAGCGTGCGTCTCCTCTGCTCAGCAATGTGCATCTGATTCTCCAGATCCTGAGAGAAACAGAGGGTCATGAATGACTTATGAAGGAGTTAATTTATTAGACCATTGTGTGAAGAACTTAATATGCTGCAACATCTTTTTGGTCCTTTTGATTTCCCAAGACATGCCAATACCCCTCAACTCCCCTGTGATCCCAGCCAATTGCAAGTCCCAATCTGGAAACCTCCCAAACCCCCCCTTCTTACCCCTCGGTCATTGGCGCTCAGCTCCCCCTCACTCCCTCTCTCGTAGGTGTCTGCTCGCTCCACCTTCCAAGACAGGTTCTCAATCTCTGCCTCAAGCTGGGCCTGCTGGTACTCAAACTGAATAGGATAGAAAAACACATTCATTTCAGACAGCATGTTTGATATGTCATAAGCAACTAGCGGCACACTGCCCGTTAATTTATGGATCTGATCAATTCAATTTCATCTTTGTGGACTGCAACCGTCACAGAATCGTTCACGCAATAACCCCTCCGCAAAGCACAAATTCATGCTGCTAATAAGCTATTATTTTGCTCACTGCTAAATGTCATCCTGTGTGTACAATACTGAAAATGTGGTTACAAATTTAAGTAGGTGTACAGAGCTGTGGCTGAGTGGTAACTCTCAGCACGCGACTCCTCACCAGAAAAAAGTTGACCCTCATTTTCCTCTGTATCCCCTTGTCATTTATAACCTTTCTAAATAAAAGCTTTAAAAATATGAGTGGAATTCCCCTCTTTTAAAGCAATTGTGTCCAAAGGTTACTGGCCTGCCCTACACAATATAAATACTATTGTGCTCAATAAATGCCTTGTGATGCATAATGCTGCATTCCTTCTCACCCCCCCCCCCTTAAATGATTTAGATGCACTATTGTAAAGTGGCTGTTTCACTGGATGTCATAAGGTGAATTCACCAATTTGTAAGTCGCTCTGGATAAGAGCGTCTGCCAAATGACTTAAATGTAATGTAAATGTAAGTCCTATCGGGAAAAACTCAGAACCTCTGAAATCAAATGAATGCAAGTTATTTGCATAGAGAGTCCTATTGGTTGGTTCTGGTACTTAAGTGGGAAACAGTTTGTTTCTACAACGAGCTTCCAAGTCAAATTTCTGAGTTTCTTAGTTCCGACTAGCAACTGAACGCAGCATAATTGCCATGGTAATTTGGAATGTTCAGTCAATGAGTATCATGGGTAATGTAGTCATTCTACAGTTTCCAAATTGGCCTACAATTGCCTACATCATATGCATTGTGACAGCACGATCTCCCACAGCAACGAACATTCTGAAAACACAAAAACCGGGAAAATAAACAAAAATACAAAACACAGCGGAATATAAAATGACCAGTAGCATGTAACAGGACGACGTGCTTTCCCCCCCTTATAAATTAGGGCTAAATTGTAAGTGGAGACCCCCCCCCCCCGCAGTTAATTAAGTGGCATACGGTATTATAATACAGATAATTAGCATTTGACTAGATATATTTAATATAGCTTACTAAGCCTTTGTTAGCTTATACAGTGCCGTGCGAAAGTATTCGGCCCCCTTGAACTTTGCGACCTTATTTATCATCATTAGTCATTTAGGTCAACATTGGAACATTCAGAGATCCTCACTGAACTTCTGGAGAGAGTTTGCTGCACTGAAAGTAAAGGGGCTGAATAATTTTGCACGCCCAATTTTTCAGTTTTTGATTTGTTAAAAAAGTTTGAAATATCCAATAAATGTCGTTCCACTTCATGATTGTGTCCCACTTGTTGTTGATTCTCCACAAAAAAATACAGTTTTATATCTTTATGTTTGAAGCCTGAAATGTGGCAAAAGGTCGCAAAGTTCAAGGGGGCCGAATACTTTCGCAAGGCACTGTACTACTGACACACACAGAATAAGACAGGATTCTCACCAGTTTTTTACGAGGACCAGATTCCATGTAGTAGGCGTAGGGGTAAGTATACTGCAGTGTGTAGCGACACTGTGGGACAAACAGATAAGAGATAAGCATGACTTGTTATTGGTTTAAGCACAGTGTAGTAGGTCAAATAAGTACACAGATACTCCTTTCCACCATAATGCCAACCTGAACCAAACTGTGCTGCCTCGGTTACATACTAATTTGTAGTGTGAAAAGCCTTATATACATTCCGGTGTTAATGTGTGTGTTTTTTCCTTTGTGCGTGACTGAGGCAGGCAGGGGCAGTAGTACCTTGGCCAGCAGCTTGGCAGCGTTCTGCAGGTACTGCCAGTCTATCCAGGTGCCCAGGTTGTTCATCACCCGCTCTTGGATCTTCTCCTGGATCCGCTGGTACGTCTGAGCCTCCAGCTGGAGACTCTTATTGTGGTTCTCCCACTAAAGAGACAAACACACGGTCACAGTCTGGACTGGAGAAACAGTAAGAAAACATGACAGACAAAATGCAATTAAAAAAAACACGACACACCCACAAGAAAGTCACATACTTATAAGCATGTTTTGGGTGAATCTGAGAGGTATCTCAGTGTTCATTTGACATGTCGTCATTGCTTGTAACATTCACAGATTTGTTTTTAACATGTATGGGAGTGTTTCACATGTATGGGAGATTGAGTTCCCATGATCTAAAAGTACAAGAGAATGTGAAGACTACTTCTGTGTAAGTATGTGTGACTGAGGAACATGCATGTATATACTATCCTTGAAAGTGCACAGTATGTATTGATATAATATTTTCTTATTTTATTCTAAATTATATGGCTGTGGTTGACAATACAGGTGCTGATGCCAAGTACTAAACAAACCACAGGCCACCTGATTAACAGTTACTCTGGCCACGCAGTGATTTGATGTCGTTAATGTCATCTATTTACATTAAACATCTTGATACTTCAGAAAGGTTCACTTAATTCCACATAATACTCAGTGTGAGCAGATGTTTCACTGTCATATGTTCTTGTCAGTGGTAGTAGCATGTTTGTGTGTATGCATCTCACCCTCTCAAAGTAGAAGAGGTATTTCTTGAGGGCCTCTCTGGCCTGTGCCTGCTGGCTCTGGTTGACGATGTCTGGGTTCTCCTTGTAGCGACTGCACTCATAGTACTCACTGCCATGGGTCTTCCAGTCCCCCAGACACATCCAGCAGAAGTCTACACACACACAGTGATGCTGACATTAGTGAAAAAACTATATGATATGAATGTCAAAATGGGCTACATATGGCTAGAGTCAGTTGAACTGACAAATGATGATCGGTAGAAAAGCTAATTAGGTGCAAAGCTGTAAGTATAATTGGATACATACCGTGTTTGCACTTGGAGCATTGCTGAAACAGACCGAGGAAACGCAACAGTCATTTGGCAGCTCTAACATTACATAGAATATCATTCAATGACTATAGAATCCATTAGTATTTCAAAGTGTCTGGTCTGAATAAAGACAGGAGCTAAAGCATTACTGAATTCAGCATATAGCCCGGCAAGAAAGTAGTAGGCAGTCTCTCTCAAGCGGAATTCTAATTGGGAAAATTGTATTTGAATAATTCTGATGTCATAAGAGGGAGGTTGTCCTGCAGTTATCTAGCTAGCTGTCTGATTCATTTAAAGCCTGATTAAATAGAGACAATATAAAGAACATGTAGAGTTTGAAATTACTTAAAGTGCCAGAGATTTATAGAACACTAATACAAATGTCAATGTGCCCATAGTTGGTATAACCTTGAGATAATGCTGGATTCCATCCTCACTCACCATGTGATTGCAGCCTCCATTCTTCTCAATGCAGATATTGCACTTAGGACACTGAAAAATACACACTATTAAACATTATGTACAAAAGCAAAGGAAAATATTGGAAAATCACAATTGCTTTAATTGTGTGTGTGCAGTCTTACATCTTTAGTGTGTGCACTGATGTAGTTGGCGGTCTCTGAATCGTCTGCACATTTGGTTAGCCACCTTCGGATGGTTGGGCAGTCTGTTGGGGCGTGGTACATGATCCGGCATTTGAAACTGAGGGCAGATGTAGCGAGAAACTTTAAAAAGGGAGTCAATGATATGATCAGTGCATATGTTCATCTGACAAGATGCATATTATTTGACACCTTGTGCATTAATCTGGGCGTAAGAGCTGTATGTGCGGGCATCTGGGCGTAAGAGCTGTATGTGCGGGCATCTGGGCGTAAGAGCTGTAATGTGCGGGCATCTGGGCGTAAGAGCTGTAATGTGCGGGCATCTGGGCGTAAGCGCTGTATGTGCGGGCATCTGGGCGTAAGAGCTGTATGTGCGGGCATCTGGGCGTAAGAGCTGTATGTGCGGGCATCTGGGCGTGTCTCACCAGAAGACCTCATTGCAGCGGATGCACTGTACTCTGCGGGCCCGTGGCTCCTGCACTTGGATGACGATGGGACAGTCTGCCCCTGGACACAGCTGCAGCTGGAAGTGGCTCTGAAGGAGGGCGAGAGACTGGGCCTTACCGGCAGTGCTTAGAGACCAACTAGGCCTTACCGGCAGTGCCTAGAGACTGACTGGGCCTTTCCCATTGTTAAAGACATGTTCAATAAGTGGAGAGCACTTGATAAACATACACACAATAGCGGAATGACAGAAATGAAGAGATTGATTGTAAAAAATTAATGATTAAAGCAGTGTATGTGGACAGTGTGGTTGTTCACTGTTTGCTGTCCCAAGAACAAGAGGTGTAGTGAGAGACAAACTGGGAGACTAATAGAAAGAGGGCAGACTGAGTGGGAAGCACCAACAAGCAGCCAGACAGACCACCAGAGGGACATGCTAAGACTTGTACCTCCACATAGTCCCTGAAGAGGTAGCGTCTATATTTGTCCTTCAGCTCCTCACCAGGCAGTAGCGGGAGCACAAAGTCCTCTGGCATTTGGAGGGAACAATCCTGAGCCATACAGGAGATACCTGCACACAGACAAACACAGACAGACACACACACACACAGACAGACACACAGACAGACACGTCATTTGAACGTTTGAAGACGATGCATACACAGAGCATAAAAAAAAATATGATCTGGAGAAACATGCATAACGTTTTTATTTATTTATTACTAAAACATCTAAAAGGTAACAATACATCTGATTGCGCATAAAAGCGATCAAATACTGGTAAATAAATATCCCACCAGGGGTCCTCTTCAAAGCCTATCGCGTCACTCCCTTCAAAGGAAGAGCCAGCTCCTGACTTAACACTTTGACAGGTCGTATCATCCCTAGCAGTGCTGCTTACCCACTCCCATCCCATCTTTGACGAGTACAGTGCAATGCTGCTCCCAGCATGTTTTGCAGAAGGAGTGCTGGCAGGGCAGCGCAAGCAGGGCATCCCTCCGAACCAGCTGCAGACACACCCCACACTGGAGGGACTGAGGGGTCTGGAGACCCACAAAACATTAAAACATACCAATATTACATACCAGTGATTCTCAAATAGTGGCCCAAGTGCCATATCTGGTCAGTGACCTTTTAGTTGGTGTTTAGTTCAGAACACCTACACAACTGGAACATTGAGTCGCCTTGCCTTTCCAGATACCACCTTTAACTTTACCCAAATACATTACAGACACACTCACTAAGACAAAAGAGCACTCTTAGTTCTTACAGGAACTGATCTGCAGGTGCTGCTGGGCTGGACCTGGGCCTCAGACAGCAACTGAGATGAGTTGGACTTGTATCTGAAAGGCAAAATAAAAATGAGTGCATCAGAAATAGAATTAGTACCAGTATATCACAATATTTGCTATGCATGTGTATGAAAATGCAAGTTAGTATGACAATGCATGTGTGCGTTTACCTGTCCAGTATTTGTGACACTTGCCAGTGAAAATGCACAAGGACCAGTTTGGCTACAGCAGGTAAAACCTGTCCAGAGAGGAGGGAGAGAGCAGCATGAGCATCAGGAGAAGGCAGCTTGTCAATACAGCGGTTCCCAGCAGGCTGCACACCCTCATCTTCAACTATTTTCATTTACATACTTCTTCAAACTGATAATCACCTAGACGACAAGGAACTCCTATACCTAGATATCATGTGACCCTGCCACTGATATGGTCAGATTTTTCAGTTCCCCATTTAATTTGGGCTAAAGCACACCCGTTCTGATGGGAATTAAATCATGCATGCCCACCTAACCTAGGGTCAGATATTTTCACACCTAATTGTTATGGTTAGAATTGAGGGTAATGGTAGTCTGATCCTAGATCTGTGGTTAATGGTAACAACTACCCCATAGACAAGCCCAACACCAACCTTCAGGATGGCGGCGATACTGTTGACCTCCTTGCAGAGCACCTTCTGGATCTCACTGTAGGTGAGGCAGGTGAACTGGTACTCCTCTGGGTCAAACGAGTCGGCCCCCTGCTGCTCCATGTCTCCGGCCACACCGTCGTAGTAGTCCACTATGTCCCCCTGGTCCTCATCGTCACCCCCGTCGTCATCCTCGTCCTCCTCCGAGTTGACCCCGAAGTCATCCTCATTGCTGTCAGAGGCCTGGCTGTTCATGTCCACTGACATTCCCCGGCAGAGCCTCTCTCTCTCTCTCTCTCTCTCTCTCTCTGGGACTGACTGACAGCTCTCCGGCCGTCAGCGTCACCGGGGGAACTACAGCTCCCAGAGAACACGGTTCCACAGACTAGCCCGACACCACTCAGCAGCAACGGAAGAAGCAGAAGAAGTTACACTCCCCGTCTTTCATGAGGAACCGATGAGGTGGATGGTCTGAGAGGACACAAAGAACTGTAGAAAAGGAGGGAGGGATGAAAGGGGAAAAAAAGATCATGGTTGAGTGTTACTTTTAAGAGATTTCTAAGGAAATCAATTTCCATGATCTCGAAGAAATGGGTCAGGGAGGAGAGATGGTTTGCCAGGCATGGTGTTCATTCATCTAAATCTTCTGTACTTAGATCAATGTAACTTGTACTCCAGTCAAGTTCTCGCTCTGCACAAGATAGAGCAGACTGCTCTAATACCCAGCCACTTGTGTGATTCACTGAGTAGAGATCCGGTAAAACTTCTCTCCAACCAAAGCTTCAGATTTACTCTTCAGATCTTCCATTACCCCTAGGACTTTCTTTTAGTTGTACTGTACATTAGACAAGTAAACACGTGTGGGATACAAAGCATGAGTAACAGCTTAATGAAGCAGTTTAAAGGATTAGCTACATGACAATGTTTTACAGTACAGACAAGTTGGTAGGACAGTAGACACGAGCAGCTGCGTGACAGAGTCCAGCTAGCCATAACCAAAAACAGGATTAGTTTGCCAACTAATTAATGACTTGCAATCTCAAAAGCTCCTTGATGTAGTTGGCGCTGTTGTGATTGTAGTTCTCTCTCAGATATCTGATCCTGTCCAACAGGTTGTGATGCACGTATGCAGCATTAACATGAAGCCATAAGATCACCACAGTGGGCAGCCAGGAGTTGTAAATTGTGACTTGCAAAATTGACCTGGCCCCAGGTCAGTACCAGAAGCGTGTTCGCATTCTCTCCATGCTATAAATAGGCACTTATGCAGGGTGACATTCTTAAGTTTACATACACTCCCTAAACTTAATTTGGCTCTATACTACAGATTTTGGATTTAAGATCAAATGTTCTAAATGAGGCAACAGTGCAGAATGTCACCTTTTATTTGAGGGTATATTGAAAACAGATGTTTTTCTGTTTAGAAATGAATGCACTTTCATGTAAATAGCCCCCCCCCCCCCCCCCCACAGATTTTAAGGTGTCATAGGTATTTGAACAAATTCACTACATTTAGTCAAAAGTTTAGTATTTGGTCCCATATCCCTAGCATGCAATGACTAAAAATCAAGCTTGTGACTCTTCTACCAACTTGTTGAATGGATTTGCAGTTTGTTTGGTTGCGTTTTGGATTATGTTGTGCCCAATATAAATTAATAGTAAATCATGTAGTGTCACTTTTATCGTAAATAAAAATATAACTTGTTTCTGAACACTTCTACATTAATGTGGATGCCTCCATGATCTACCATTAATTTCTATTGGGCACAACATAATGTTAAACAACCAAAACTAAACGCATCCAACAACTTTGTAGTCACAAGCTTGATGTAGTCATTGCGTTCTAGGAATATGGGTCCAAATACTAAACTTTCAACTAAATGTAAATAGGGGAGTGTAGATTATATCAATTACTGATATAATTGAAACATTATTTTTTTTATTATGTCAAACAATATGAAAAGGGGTTTGTTCTTCACCCACTTCATTTTATGGCAAAAGAATCTTCCATGAAAAACATTTAAAATTAAAGTTTAAATCAGGGTCCATATAATTTGGATCAAAATAAAACATAATATCAGTCTTTCAAATTAGCATTTATAGTGGTTTCTTTTAAAATATTCAAACTCACTCCAATATCTTCTGATATAAGAACAGTCCCAAAATAAATGGTCAAGAGTCTCTGTGTCACAACCACAAAATACACATTTGTTATCAATAGCTATTTTAAATCTGTGTATAATAAAGGTCTTTCTAGCAGAGGGAATAAGGAAAAGGGGATACCTAGTCAGTTCTACAACTCAATGCATACAACACAAATGTGTCTTCTGCATTTAACCCAACCCCTCTGAATCAGAGGTGCGGGGGGCTGCCATACAATAGTAACATCTTAGAGTTCTCATACATACATGTATATTATGTATGTATATTATTACATTTATAGTTTATAATGTCAATTCTTTCTAACTGAATTGAGGCTACAAAATCCTCAACAGTTGCACTTGGAGTACTGTTATATTCTCCTAAAAGAAGAATAGCACCTTTAGGGACAGCTCTAACAACAATTTGATACTCCTCAGGAGTGAATGTAACATTATGTATTCATGAAGTCTGGATAATCATCATTATTCAACAATTGTTTAACCCAACGCTGTTGTCAAACCAGTTCTGGAAACACACTTATTTTTGTATTTTATGTCTTTATTATTCCAGAATGTACAGTACCAGTCAAAAGTTTGGACACACCTACTCAGTCAAGGTTTCTTTATTTGTACAATTTTCTACATTGTAGAATAATAGTGAAGACATCCAAACTATAAAATAACACATATGGAATCATGTAGTAAGCAAAAAAAAGGGTTAGACAAATCTAAATATATTTTATATTTGAGATTCTTCAAAGTAGCCACCCTTTGCCTTGACAGCTTTGCACACTCTTGGCATTCTCTCACCCAGCTGCATGAGATCACCTCAATTTGGTAGAGGTCAGATGGTTTGGACTGCAGAGTGAAGGAAAAGCAGCCAACAAGTACTCAGCATATTGGGGAAATCTTTCAAGACCGTTGGAAAAGCATTCCAGGTGAAGCTGGTTGAGAGAATGCCAAGAGTGTGCAAAGCTGTCAAGGCAAAGGGTGGCTACTTTGAAGAACCTAAAATAATGATTTGTTTAACACTTTTTTGGTTACTAAATGATTCCACACGTGTAATTGCATAGTTTGATGGTCTTCACTATTATTCTACAATGTAGAAAATAATAAAAATAATGAAACTCTGGAATGAGTAAAATGTGTCAATTTTTGACTGGTACTGTATATCTATTTGGGGAAAAGTTGGTTCCAAGTTAGAAGTACTTAGTTAGTAATTAATAGTGATCTTACCCACATCACCGTTGCATTTGAGTAAAATAGCTTGACCACCAATCTGTTGGAATATTTAATTAGGGATTATATTCTAAATAAAATTCTTATTTCTTAAATAGTTTCGTATCCATTTGATTTAAAAAAAAATTATGTTAGAGGTTTTTTCAACCCTCCCTCACTTGGGGTGCTACATATTAACGTTAGATAGCAATATAGTAATACACTGGAGGTTACCACAAAATCAGTTTTCCAACTCAATAGTTTAATAACCCATCAAATACGATATGCTAGACCTAGGCGAGGTAAAAAATAATAATCATATTTTTTTTTAAACAGCTGTGCCATTGTTCCACCCTGGAATTATCCACAGCTGATAGCTAGCTAGCTAGCTAACGAGTAGCTGGAGCCCCTTCGCAACCGCGTCTCACACTCTAGGCCGGAGATTGGAATATAAACAAGGCCATCTGGGGCTCATTAACAAACTACTCCGCTTTATCGTTAGCATATATCTTCCCACCAAGTACTGCTGTCTATACTTACCTTGCGGGTTGCCTTGCAATTGAAGCCAAACCTGGCTCTACAAAACAGAACCAATTCTCGATCAGCACCCCCAGTAAAGCAGAAGACAGGAAGTACACGAATATTCACAATTTACGCCACTTCCGTGTCGCCAGGTATGACAACCATTGGCCAGTTCTGTTCTTCAAGACGGGACCCAAATATAAATAGACTGTCTAACATTAGTTTCTGGTGAATTTACAAATGAATCTACATTTAAATAATTTCCCAGTCTTTTAATGCCAATACATTTAGCTAACAAGTAGAAGCAGTCCATTAAAACATTTTAAGAACTGTCTCTGGTCAGACTGCACTGCATGAACAAAAGTAATGCAATGTAAAAAAAATAATAATAATAATAACCTACATGCAGAACACACTGTCATATGAGATCAGTCTGGTTTAAACAACTTCTGTCAGAAGTCAACAACACCCTTCCACTATTTTCTCTGAGTGGCTGGGAATATATTCCAAGCTCTGAATGCCTTTGTAAAACTGAGGGTGCATTCTTGGCTGTATGACTCAGTGGCGGTCCTTGACTCATTATGGGAACAATACTGTGACATTTTTTATTTTCATATAATAATCTTTGAAAAATATTTTTGATACAGAAACATTATTTATACCAATATAGAGTAGAGACAAACAACTGAGCTCCCCCATTTACGTGCCTGTACAAACTTACACACCAGCAGCTTCTTTCTCTCTCTCTTGAGAATAGGAGTGTAATGGGGGGGGGGGTTGAAGGAAATCAGTTTAGATTGAGGGTCCACCACCTGCAGCAGTACAGGTTTGAGTTTGTGCCAGGCTGCTTTGTAGGTCTTGGTCCACAGGGATTACAATGACCTACATCTCCTGTCAGACATCAGGAACCGAGAATCACGCAACACTAATCACAGAACACCTGTCTGTCTGACCTACTTCTGGGCCCGTATTCATAGTGTCTTAAAGTAGGAGTGCTGATTTAGGATCTGGTCCTCCCTGTCCATGTAATCTTATTCATTATGATCTAAAAGGCTAAACAGATTCTTGATCAGCACTGAAACACATTGTGAATATTGGCTCTGATCCATTCTGGAAACATGAAGAACACTGTCTGCCATTTACCAAGCAGAGGCAGGTAATCTTTGTCCTTCTGCTCTGATGTCATCCTGGCCTTCCAAGAGAGATTCGAACAACCTATCATCATCTTTGTGTGTGTGTGTGGGGGTTTTGCTAGGCTAAAAATGTATATATATTTTACTTTTCACACTCAAAAATATACATTTGTTTTGGATACCAAACACAATCTCTATGAACACCACAATACATTTACATTACCTCCAAAAAAATAACAATTTCCATTAACTCTGCTTTGAAACAACTTTATCATTTTAAACAACCCTCTATCGAATTCTTTGCATTCAAAATCAGTTATGAAAAAAATCCTGTTATGTGTGCTGCTTACCTGGAGTAGACGAGCTCTCCCCTGGAGTAAGAGCTTCATATCTCAGTAGTCTCTTCAGGGCGTCCGGGGGGGGTAAACTCTGCTATTGATGTGGGTAACAGCTTGTCCAGCAACTTCCCCTGGAGCTAGAGCAGAGAGGAGTGTATATGACAAGCTGTATAACTGAAAGTGTGTGGATGTGCGTCTCATTCTCACCTGTTTCCTCCTGAATGTCTCTCTCAGATTCCTCACTTCCCACCACTCCTTGTCCACCTGGCACTTTCTGGTGGAGGTCATTCAGGTGGGGTTGTACTTGCTGCCCAGATCCTTCATGTGACTGTCTCCATCCACAACTACCACGTAGGTTATGGGCTACGTGGCCTGCTTGTAGAACAGTGGGTGCCACACCCACACACAACCAGCACCCAGTCTTCTCCAGGTAGACCTTCAACCACTCGTCTTCACCCTTCCTCCTGGATGGCTTCATCCCCTTCTCTCCCATCTCCCTCTTCACTTTATTCTTGCCTCCACTACTTCTTCTCTATGAAGCTGAACTCTCGCCTCCATTCCCTTTCTTGGCCCTGATGGCTTTGGCTCCTCAGATGCCTCGCTGTCCTCCTCATTGGTCAGCTGTAACTCCTCCTGTCACTGGGTCCCTCCCTTTCACTGCTCTCCTTCTAACTCACCTTCAAGGCTATGCTGCGGCACTTGGGAGTCACTGGGTTTCTGTCCCACTGAAAAACCTGTCTCAGTCTCCCCTGACTCTTTCTTTTTTTGCCTTCTTCCCTCCTCTCTTGCCCTTCCCCCCCCCCCCCACCCTAAGGTCCCTGGGGAGACCTCGGGCACTGAGGGGATCTCTTTGGGAAGTTTATTCTGCAAGGGACTCTTTCCAGGCAGGCTACCTGAGGCTGCCTTGCTATGAGGAAGAGATTTGGATCAGATAAGGACACACACAGAGCCTGTGAACTATAACAAGGGTATACATACAACCGCAATGAACATAAGCACACTAATAAATAAAAGGTTTGTTCCACAAATTGGATACCTTTTGAGTAGTAACTTTTGATTCCACCTAATTTTATCATTAAGAGTACATATTCAACTTCATAAATAAATGTGTTCCCAAAAATTTAAAAAGACTATAGTATGTGCCTATTAAGTACCAAATAAATTAACATTTAACATTAAAACAGACACAAATCCCACTGGGACCAGGGGGAATGGAAGATTGTTGTGTGCAAACAGGGAGGGGAAATTGAAAGTAAGTTTCACCCAAAAAATGGAATCGTTAAAACATTTCTAGCCTGTCTATCTATGGGTAACACAGGGTTGTTATGTTCGACCTGCTCATTTTTCCACCACAAAACATCAGAACATGGTCCCCCCCAAAAAAAGAGTAGAACCAGCTCACCTGCTTTTACACTATGGTTTGACTATTAGATGTTTAAAAAATATTTTTAAAAGGAATAGCTTCACCACATTAAAATGAGAGTTCAGTTCACGTAACAGGGTTGACCTTAAAATGAGGGACAGAGGTAAATCAATCACTATTCAGATTAAATAAATATTAATCTCGAGAAATGACTGTCAAAGCAACAAAATAACTATGGCTTTACAATAATGGCAACAACTTGGAGAAATGTTGGGATTAAGTGGGTTAAAATCTTCCTAGATTCACAGAGGGTGCACGGAGGGACATGTCAAAATGCGGGATTTTAGCACTTTAGCAAGTCTTTATTCATTTAAAAAATCAGATTTATTGAATATTTTTATTTTTATTTATTTTTACAGGGATACTCCATGTGGTCTCTATTAAAGGGCATGTCATGTAATATAAAAGGCTTTTAAAATCAAATATTGGTGCACAATTTCTACTTAAAAATATCAAAGGGATGCAAAATGCACACATTTCGTAGAAAGACCCAAAAGCCTTTAGGCTGTACCCTTGGCTGATGGGGGGGCTTCAGTGACAGGGGCTGCAGACAGAGCAGCAGTCAACAAGAGCTGCAACAACCTAAGCACCAACAGAAACAGCTGATGGAAACAGACAAGCACAGGGGTCAGAGGTCAAAGTTGCCTCATGCAAGTAAGACAAAGGAAACAGGCTTCAGTTGAGTACCATCAAGCCAAACCAAGTTGGGCCTGATTTATGTCTAGAGAGAACAAGTCATACCATAAGAGCCCAAGTTGTTCAAAAGTATATGGTCCTCCCTCACAAACATACTCCATTCGCAGTGAAAAAAAGAATATGCAACAGACGAACATGCACAAAAGTTTCTGCAAGGTGCCTTCAATTTGGATACATGTCACTCAAGTGTAATTTCCTGGTGGTCTTTAGCAGTGAGGCTGTTTGATTTGTTATAAAAGTTTGAAATATCCAATAAATGTCGTTCCACTTCATGATTGTGGCCCACTTGTTGTTGATTCTTCACAAAAAAAATAGTTTTATATCTATGTTTGAAGCCTGAAATGTGGCAAAAGGTCGCAAAGTTCAAGGGGGCCGAATACTTTCGCAAGGCACTGTATCTGACAGATGCTAGCCCATGAAAACGCATCAGTGACACATTTGAAGCAGGAGTTATTGAAGTCATGCGGTCAGACTCAGAGAGATGCAACATTATATGTCTGCATTTTACATGTAACTGGCAGCCAAACATTTGATATGGTATGTTGTCAGTGTCACAATGTAGCCTAATTTAGCTAAATGGCAAGATACAGAGCAGATGTTTCCAATCAGTATTTCCTCAGTGTTAGCTAGCTAGCCGAGTGTTGTAACTAGTTGGCTAAATATACCAATACCTTGGTCTTTTTGGCTCTTCGTCCGCCAGCTATGTATTTTGCAACCTGCTTCAACTTCTTTGTATCGGTCTTAAATGGTGTGTCTGTAGATTCTTTACGCTTGGCAATGGCAACGGGGGGGGGGGCTCATAATAATGGATAGAACGATTGGAATGGCATCAAACACATGGAAACCATGTATTGGCGAACTCATTCCACGATTCCGCTCCAGCCATTACAACGAGTCCGTCATCACAGGAGGTGTCACCAACCTCCTGTGAGGCTCACTGTTCCAACATTAATTGAGTTCTTTTTACAGTATTACAGACTCATGAATGACTGCGTTTCCCATGCACAGGCGGAGTTGTGTAAACGTGCGAGAAACCGTAATTATTTTCACAACTTTTCCGAGCATTTCATAATAGTGGACAGATTCGATTATACCGAGCCGCAGCACACCGGTCTATGTCCCGTTGCGTGTAACCTTAACCACACTGATAACCCTAATGCCTAACCCTAATCTTAAATTGCGACCAAAAATATATATATTTTTAAATGCATTCATTCTAACAATATAGCCATTTTGACTTTACAGCTGGCCTATCGAATGGGAAATCGCTCAGTGCTGCCTCCAGGACAAGACTCATTGCAATAAACGTCAACCTGCACCTGGCTCACGCCGGGAGGCAGCAGGCTCCAAAACGAATGTAATCAACTTTTACCCGGTCTAAATTATGTTCTGTATTATGTCATTCTATATTATGTTTTGTGTGGACCCCAGGAAGAGTAGCTGCTGCTTTTGCAACAGTTAATGGGGATCCTAATGAAACACCAAATACCCGGTGCAAAACACGCCTATACGAGTTCCCGGTCCAGATTAATCAAATCCCCTCAATGTGCGGCGATCGTTGTGGGTGGGTTTCAGAAAATGTTATATCCGCATCCACTTCCGCTGTGCCATCAGTACTCCCTAGAGAGAGAAACAGAGATGGCCTACAGGCAGCAGTGCCCTTCACATCAAAACTCAGATTAGTGGTAAAATAGTCCATATATTACTTTTGGTTGTGTTGTGTTCTGATCTGAGTTTATTTTGGGGAGAGACTGGGTGGGAGGAGACTGTGTCTGGGAGACCGATACCGATAAGCCAACCCATAGAGACCTTAGGGTACTAGTGGTTAGTAGGCTACAAGTTCCAGACTAGTGTAGGTAGATCTAATATTTGTTAAATTCACTCAGTGCACATGATTGTAATATGTAGTGGTGATTTGACGAACTCTGTGATAAGAACAACTAAGTCTGTAAATGTAAATGTCTAAAATGCAGTGCACTGTGCATTACTGGGTGTGGCAGTATTGTGCTAACTGGCAGAAAGGGTTTTGCATTTATGGTCTGCACCAGGAAAATCCAAAGGCGAGATAAACTGGTTGACTAATAAATGTCATCACTCTTAACACTTGTTCTATAAAACAGCCAGATGCACCACCCTCTCACCCCTTCGATATCACTCTATATATATCTCACTCTGACATGTTTGAGTCTAGTCACAAGACATGTCATCTATTCACGTTACTTGTCAGTGACTGATATTGTTGTGATTGTACATTGGCCAAACCACAATCATCTTTCAAAATCAACATGTGAGATTAGACCATAACAAGCTGCAGAGGGGGATATATACACATATAGCTCTGTATTTGATAAGGTGGCACAGACACACACATATACACACACCTACTCATGGACAAACACACACAATGTTTTCTTGTTGTGGATGTACATCTGGGTGATGATGGAGCCTGGAGGTATTATGTCACTTCAGTGAGCTGTCTGTGAACTGATAAGAGAGACACATTTCCAGACAGTCTTGATGCAGTAGGAGACAGATCATCATGGGGAGGGGTAGGGAAGTTGAGGGGAGAGGGGGGTGAGCACTGGGGGGATTGTATCCGTGGTCCTCTTCTGTGGTCCAGCGTGATATGAGCCCAGCGCACTGCATGGCTTCCATCCCTATATGAACCCTCAACGCAGTCAGATAGGAATAAAAAGCCATACAGTGCAGTGGGCACTCTGAGCAGACTATAAACTAACCATAACTTACACACAGGCTACAGCTACACAAACAGTGTACACACACACACATACAGGAGTGGTGTAGTAACTACACTATTATAGCAGGTATGGTGCCGCGCTGCACCTAATGGTAAGGAAAGGTACAGGTGTAGATGAATCCACTTCGAAGCGGGCGGAGTTTCCCCCACGACTTTATTCAGCACCTTTTTATATTTTTAAATCAAAAGCCCAAGCATGTATAACCTTTTCCGTTTTCACACCAGGTAAGATGAAACGGTGTCTTCTCTCACTGCTACCCCGCTGCGCAATGCCAGTTCTGTGTCCGTCGTGGTGCGCAGAGGCACCTGTTGTCCTGTCGTAAGTTGACGCGTTCTCCGAGATGTCTGGCTGTTTGCAGGTGAAAGTAGTAATTGTTTTAACTCTCGCTGTCTGTGACTGCCTCTGGTGGCCCCGTTGCCCTCAGCCTCCTTTCTCAAGAGAAAATGCAGTGGCATATATTCACCATTGAATCGGATCAAGAATGAAGCTCTCTCAATGACTATGAAATAAAATAATGCCAAGCGTCATCATTATATTTTTCTTTAAATAAAACAAGAAACATCGACAGTGGTCCTTGGATCCCAGCCATATGCTTGTTATGAAACAAATGAAAAAAACTGTTTTATTCTAGATCAACAAAATCACACATCAGTTCACCTTTTATAGATCAACATGTGATTTGTAAAAGCTACATAGGCCCAAGTGGTAGGCTAAATGAAAATAGAAGATTCATCCTGAACAAATTAATAATATCCTACCAGTAGAGATTTCCATAACCATAGCGAGCAGTTGAAAGCAGGTGCAATATAACCTAGTGATAAACGGCCTACCCTAACCTTAATTTTAAAAATAAACTCCTTCGGCCTCTGTAATTTTTAGACTGCAGACGAGTTGAGATACGATAGTGAAGGGAATGTGGGTTCCCTGAGCTGCATCATCCATTCCATGACGCCGAGGATCAAGGTCTCGCCTCCTGAAAAGAACAGCTGCTTCCCGGCTGCCGTCTGCACCTCGAGAACAGCTACTACCCTTGGACTGGTCACCGGTGAACCACGGCAATAGACCGCCGGCTAGAGTGGCATCGGCAGGTGGATAGGCTATCGCATCTTTTTAACCACCAGTTCGAGGACACCACACACAGGCTAGCCTGGCCGTTGCGCGACAGCGCAGGAGAAGTTTGAACACATCTGTGCGTATTTCCATTCACTCGCTCAGACAGAGAGGGAGTGGGGAGGGGAAGAACAAAAGCCCCCCAGCGCCGGGGAGCCAATGAATGGCGAGCACGGGGAATGAAAGGGGACATCATACCTGAGCACGAGACATCCTCCATTCGAGGGGCTTTGTGCAGCTCTAGAGACGCGTGTTATGAAAGGGTCATAGAAGCTGAATAGGGTATTTTCACTCTCATTCAAATACCGCCAAAAAGCACTTTCATTCTACAAAAAATAAAGTAGAGTGAGACAGACGGAGACAGTCAGGTATTGAACGTCAGAGGCTGCAGAGCATATGTGTGTGTGAGTGTGTGTGTCCATGATGAGGTGTGTGTGTCTGTAATACCCCGTTTGTTTGTGTGTTTGGATGTGTGGTGGTGCCCTGTTACACTAGCCCTTCCACGAGGACAGACAGGAATTACAAACCAACAAGTCGCCAGCCATTCATTCTGGTTGTCTTAACAACAGAACTGTAGCTCGAGACTGAAGGAGAAAGTGGAAACAAAAGAAACCCAAAATGTCTACAGGGAGAAAAAACACTTAGAGGGATGTTGTAGAATTAATTGCCCCCTCCTTTCCTTGAGGCTCCTGCATTCCTATGTCTCCCTGCTCCCCTGTTCCTCCAAGCAACACTGCTCCTTGATCTGTGCTCAAGGGGGGGGGGGGCTTGCTTCTTCTCCGGAAGCAAGCTGAAGACAGCAGCCAGACACAGGCTTCTTCATGCATTTGCTCACTATGGCCATTTTGGGCAAATGTCAAATGATGTCACTTACTGCCATCATGTTGTGCCTCTGCATAGTTGAGATCTGAAATAAGTGCACATCATGGACATACAGATTATGTAAAAATACATGTCTCATAAATTGATACAGTGGTCTAGGAGACAGGCATTCCATATGCAATGATTGATAAAACAAGACTAACATGGACATTCAGTTCAGTTGGCATTCTAAACAGTCAGTAATTGTTATTCATGGAGGCTGATCAGACTCACTCATATCAAAAGACTGTATTATAATTCTGCCCTCATAGACATAGAATGAGAATCAAAGGCTCTGGTAGGATGACCATCTATACTGAACAAAAATATAAATGCAACATGTGAAGTGTTGGTCCCATGTTTCAGGAACTGAAATAAAATATCCCAGACATTTTCTATACACACAAAAGCTTATTTATCTCAAATGTTGTACACAAATCTGCTTCCATCCCTGTTAGTGAGCATTTCTCCTTTGCCAAGATAATATATCCACCTGACAGGTGTGGCATATCAAGAAGCTCATTAAACAGCATGATCATTACACAGGTGCACCTTGTACTGGGGACAATAAAAGGCCTAAAATGTGCATTTTGATCACACAACAACAGAAGTCACAAGTTTTGAGGGAGCGTGCAATTGGCATGCTGACTGCAGGAATGTCCACCAGAGCTGTTGCCAGAAAATTGAATGTTAATATCTCTACCATAAGCCGCCTCCAAAATTGTTTTAGAGAATTTGGCAGTACGTCCAATGGCCTCACAACCGCAGACTACGTGTCACCACGCCATCTTCCAGCTTCTTCACCTACGTGATGATCTGAGAACAGCCACCCGGACAGCTGATGAAACTGTGGGTTTGCACAACCAAAGAATTTCTGCATAAACTGTCAGAAACCGTCTCAGGGAAGCTCATCTGCGTTCTCGTCGTCCTCATCAGGGTCTTTATCTGACTGCAGTTCCGCGTCATAACCAACTTCAGTGAGCAAATGTTCACCTTTGATGGGCACTGGCATGGTGAAGAAGTGTGCTCGTCAAGGATGAATGCCAGTTTCAACTGTACTGGGCGGACGCAGACAGCGTGTATGGCGTCGTGTGGGCGAGCGGTTTGCTGATGTCAACGTTGTGAACAATGTAAATTGGTATAGAATCAGCTTGATCCTCTCTTTCGAAGATGCTTGGACCTTCTTTTTAGATTTTTTCAGTGATATTGTTAACAAACATGCTCCCATAATGAAAATGAGAATTAAAAACAGGTTCAGCCACTGGTTCGACCGTGATCTTGCAGAGTTACACGCATGCTCTCAGGCTCTCGTTCAGGCAAATGAGAAATAAGTGCACTCAGGCAACCTGGAAGGCCAAAATTAGTTACTTTAAGGAGCAGTTCTCTCTCTGTGGGTATAACCCCAAGAAGTTCTGGAAAACAGTTAAAGACCAGGAGAATAAAACCTCCTCCTCACATCTGCCCATGTCACTTAAAGTTGATGATGTGGTTGTTACTGACAAGAAGCACATGGCTGAGCCTTTTAATCACCACTTCATTAAGTCATGATTCCTATTTGACTCAGCCATGCCTCCTTGCCCATCCAACATTTCCTTATCTCCCACCTATTCTAATGCGATGAGCCCCTATGCTCCTCCTTCTTTTCCCCCTGCCCCGCTACAAAGTTTCTTCCTGCAGGTGGTCACTGAGTCCGAGATGCTAAAGGAGCTCCTTAAACTTGAACCCCAAAAAACTATTTGGGTCGGATGGTTTAGACCCTTTCTTCTTTAAGGTTGCTGTCCCTATAATTGCCAAACCTATCGCTGACCTTTTTAACCTGTCTCTCCTCTCTGAGGAGGTTCCCATTGCTTGGAAGGCAGCCACGGTTCGTCCTTTATTTAAAGGGGAGATCAAGCTGATCCAAACTGTTATAGGCCTATTTCTATTTTGCCCTGTTTATCTAAAGTGTTGGAAAAACTTGTCAATAATCAACTGACTGGCTTTCTTGAAGTCTATAGTATTCTCTCTGGTATGCAATCTCGTTTCCGCTCAGGTTATGGATGTGTCACTACAACCTTAAAGGTCCTAAATGATGTCACCATTGCCCTTGATTCTAAGAAATATTGTGCTGCTATTTGTATTGACTTGGCCAAAGCTTTTGATACGGTAGACCATTCCATTCTTGTGGACCGGCTAAGGAGTATTGGTGTCTCTGAGGGGTCTTTGGGCTGGTTTGCTAACTACCTCTCTCAAAGAGTGCAGTGTATAAAGTCAGAACATCTGCTGTCTCAGCCACTACCTGTCACCAAGGGTCTACCCCAAGGCTTGATCCTAGGCCCCACACTCTTCTTAATTTACATCAACAACATAGCTCAGGCAGTAGGAAGCTCTCTCATCCATTTTTTGCAGATGAGCAGTCTTATGCTCAGTTGGCCCCTCCCTGGATTTTGTATTAAATGCTCTACAACAAAGCTTTCTTATTGTCCAACAAGCTTTCTCTGCCCTTAACCTTGTTTTGAACACCCCCAAAACAAAGGCAACGTGGTTTGGTAAGAAGAATGCCCCTCTCCCCACAGGTGTGATTTCTACCTCTGAGGGTTTAGAGCTTGAGGTTTGTCACCTCATACAAGTACTTTGGAGTATGGCTTGACGGTACACTGTCCTTTTCTCAGCACATATCAAGGCTGCAGACTAAAGCTACATCTAGACTTGGTTTCCTCTATCGTAATTGCTCCTCTTTCAGCCCAGCTGCCAAACTAACCCTGATTCAGATGACCATCCTACCCATGCTAGATTACAGAGACATAATTTATAGATTGTCAGGTAAGGGTGCTCTCGAGTAGCTAGATGTCCTTTACCATTCGGCCATCAGATTTGCCACCAATGCTCCTTATTGGACACGTCACTGCACTCTTCGGTAAACTGGTCATCTCTGTATACCCATCACAAGACCCACTGGTTGATGCTTATTTATAAAACCCTCTTAGGCTTCACTCCCCCCTATCTGAGATATCTACTGCAGCCCTCATCCCCCACATACTGTACAACACCCATTCTGCCAGTCACATTCTGTTAAAGGTCCCCAAAGCACACACATCCCTGGGTCGCTCCTCTTTTCAGGACGCTGCAGCTAGCGACTGGAATGAACTGCAACAAACACTGAAACTGGACAGTTTTATCTCAATCTCTTCATTCAAAGACTCAATCATGGACACTCTCACTGGCAGTTGCGGCTGCTTTGCGTGATGTATTGTTGTCTCTACCTTCCTGACTTTTGTGCTGTTGTCTGTGCCCAATAATGTTTGTAACCTGTTTTGAGCTGCTACCATGTTGTGCTGCTACCATGCTGTGTTGTCATGTGTTGCTGCAATGCTATGCTGTTGTCTTAGGTCTCTCTTTATGTAGTGTTGTGTTGTCTCTCTTGTCATGATGTGTGTTTCTTTGTCCTATATCTTTATTTTATATATTTACATTTTTAATCCCAGCCCCCATCCCCGCAGGAGGCCTTTTGCCTTTTGGTAGGCAGTCATTGTAAATAAGAATTTGTTCTTAATCTGACTTGCCTAGTTAAATAAAGGTTAAATAAATTAAAACAGAGTGCCCCATGATGGCGGTGGGGTTATGGTATGGGCAGGTTTAAGCTATGGACAGCGAACACAATGACGAGATCCTGAGGCCCATTGTCGTGCCATTAATCTGCTGCCATCACCTCAAAAGTTATCCTTTTTAGATAAAACTACCCTAAATACAGTATATTCACATCACCAAATAATTGATTATTATAATAATATAATAATCACCCCCTTCCATAGACTTACACAGCTTCTCCTTCATGTTTAAAGAAATTAATTTGTTCAAAACTGTTCAACTATTGTCTTTCTCTCTCTTTGAGTCAACTACACACTACATTGTATACACTGCAGTGCTAGTTAGCTGTAGCTTATGCTTTCAGGACCAGATTCATTCTCTGATCCTTTGATTGGGTTGACAACTTGCCAGTTCATGCTGCAAGAGCTCTGAATGGTTGGAGGATGTCCTCCGGAAGTTGTCTTAAATACTGTGTAAGTCTATGGAAGGGGGTGAGAACCATGAGCCATGAGGTTTGTATTGAAGTCAATGTACCCAGAGGAGGATGGAAGCTAGCTGTCCATGGTCACACCCTACAGAGTTCTGTTGAGGCTACTCTTGACCTTCATTGCAAAACAGTGTTTGTATCAATTATTTGGTCATGTAAATATATTTAGTATATTTTATCTAAAAAAGATAACTATTTAAATGTTTCACTATTTTTATTTTTATGAAATTCACTGAAGAGGATGGTCCTCCCCTTCCTCCTCTGAGGAGCCTCCACTGATATACACAATGAGCAAAATGATCATGCTGTTTTTATGTGGCTGCTATGAAAGTGAACTGTTTGCGTGTGATCAGGAGTGTATTCATTCCACCGATTCTGTTGAAAAACGTTTCTTAAATGGAAGGAAACTGAAAGAAATGGGGATAAACATACAAGAATTTGTCCAATAGAAATTCTTGTTTGCAACTGTTGGACTAATGATTACACCCTAGATCAGCTCGATGTAGGCAAGTGTGTGCAAGGCGATATTGCATGTTTCACTGTCTGTCACCTTGAAATTGTCTGTCACCTTGTCTGTCTGTCACCTCAAAATTTTTAGATCTGTGCGCCTATGTTGTAAACTTCAAAAGCTAGGTTGTAGCAACCTTGTACTTGGTACAGCGAAAATTTTAGTATCATGTAGTAGCCTCAAGCTATCGATGTTACATTGAGATGGGTGAATGGAATATGAATGACACTCATCCAATATGCTGTAATAGAAATAAGTCCTTGTCTTAAACGGAACCGACTGCCACTGATTCCCAGTCATGTGAAATCCATAGATTAGGGCCTAATAAAAAAAAATCAATAGACTGATTTCCTTATATGAACTGTAACTCAGTAAAATCATTGAAATTGTGCATATTGCGTTTATATTTTTGTTCAGTGTAGTTTACAGAATTTGTTTGTTAGAGAGAGAAGGAATGTGATGGGCTTTTCTGAAGAGGCTAATAGCCCATTCATCCTGTACTGGATGTTTCCACCTGCTCCCCCAGTCACACACCTGAGCCCCTGCTTCTCCAAGCCCTACAGACCCACCTCTCCAGGCCCACCTCCCTGTCATGGTCTGGGCTCTCGGCTCTGGGACTGACTGTGCAACGTGTCCATCTAGGGAAACAATAACAGAAACAGAGTTTAAAAAAACAACATGCGAGTCATCTCGTCTACTGTGCAGAGCTTCTATTAGAAATCCCCTCTCAGCTCTCTGCCTGGCACACGATCCAGGAGCCACAATGGGTGGTGGATTCCCCCTGGATTTAGAGCACAAAGGCAGGCGGTCACCCATCCCTGCCCCTCTCTTATGCTTCCGACCTAACGGGAGCTTCTGGAACTCCTGATTCAGCCGAGTACCGACTGAAAAGCACACACATGCACGCACATACAATATAATACACAGGCATTGGAAGCACACACATGCACACACATATACACACGCATGTACGTACACACACACAAATGCTTATACAGAGGTACTGGAACCACAGCAAACACTCACGATCAACCCACACTTGGAACTTCAGGATTTGAATAGCAAAAGATCAGTTTTTATCAGAAACACAAGCACTAGTAGAACGACTCTACCTGTGAAGAATACTAGGGAAAGAGTTGTGGTACAAATGTGTTGAGCTGCATGGATGAGCAATTCTGCTTCAGATGACTGAGTATGTATGTTTAGTAGGGGGTCCAGAGGAGGACTTTGATCATTACCAAGTGTGACAGAAGACTTCTGACAGAGAACACTATTACACACACACACACACACAAAAGCTTGCAATCCATCTCTAATTCCACAATCTATTTTAATTTCTCAAAATGTTTTATTGATGTCGGTTCTTCTCTGGGTTTTTGAGAGCTGAATGAAATGCTAATCACTTTGAAAGTCTTGTTTGAGACACCGTTTTCAAACACACATCTATTCCAACGTTGTTCTATCAAGCAGTGCAGCCCTGCAATCATCAGCTAATCTGTTAAATATCCAGCAGTAGGTATGAATGGTGATGAGTCCCAAATGGCAGCCTATTCTCTTTATAGTGCATTTCTTGCAATATGTAGGGAATAGGGTGCCGTTTGGGATGCAGTCATGGACTTCCTGTTTCCTGTGGAATAAAAGGGACACAGGGCCAGAGAGTGAGTCTGTGCTTGGTCACAATCTGCCTCTGCTTTGTCCTGCTGACAGTGAAGACTGAGGAGATATATATTTATATCCAGGTTACAGTTTATTTTAGGAGTACTTTAGAGACTAGGTTAGCTCTGGGGCTAAGGGCCTCTTTGCACTACACTACTAAACTTTGACAACATAAACGAGGTCCAGGAGAGATACTTGTGTAGTCTAAAGAGACAGATCTAGACTCAAATCTCTCTTTAAGGGATGTCCCCCACACCACCTCCGGAGGTGGTGTGGGGGACATCTACATCTCTGAGTGGTACAGTGTAAGGACAACTAATCTCCCTGCAAGGATGACCTTACTTACCGTAATACCAGTAGACAGCATTTTTGCTTTGTTAGCCAAATGGAAAATGAAAGGCTTTAAAAAAAATGTTTTTTTAAATATCCACACATTTGTGAATCATTGTATTAATCAAGTGTGCAACACTATGTGCAATGTGGTTTAGATTAGAAGCTACTGTATAGTGTGAATTGCTATCCTTATTTTGTTTGTCTATATACCATGATATTTATGGTATACTAATATAATAGCTGCACTCACACATGAAGCAGGAATGTGGCTTTGACCACACTGTGTCCAAGGCTAGTGTAAACAGTAAAGTTGCCAATCTGATGTTGAAGAAAGCTAGATATCACTAAACATATTTTACTCATTTAAATCCACTTGTAAGGAAAGTCCCTCCTTTTCTCCCCCACCTCCCCAGCCCACCATAGTTTTCAGTCTTATGGCCAGTGTTACTATAAGACCGGAAAAAGCTGTATTCTCAAGGGGTGTAGGATGTGTGTGTGTGTGTGTGTGTGTGTGTGTGTGTGTGTGTGTTAGGGGGAGGAAAGGGAGTTAAACAGTGCTTCCTTCTACAGTCATGTCAGCACAGTGAGACAGACATCTATTCCCGCTATGAAGTTGTCATGGCTACAGCAGGAAGATGGAATGCAGTAAATATCTTTATTTACATCAACCCCATCCCCAGTCATCATAATTAATCTACATTTTCTTTCCGACACACACAGTCACACACACACATTCACATACATGTGCACACGCGCACATGCACGTGTATTGACTTCCATTACAGTACAGTGTAATTAAACCATTTACATACACATTCTCTCTCTCTATTTTTCTCAGTTGGTCTTGTTATGGTCTTTCGGGAGAAAGGTCAGAACACGCTAGGAAACCGGCAGTCCTGTCAGAGAGGGGGGAGGTGGGATGCGAGTCATTTTATTTTTGTAAAGGCTACAATCATTCTCACACAAAAACGAAGCACTGACCTCAAAAAATGAACGAGGAGAATAAAAAATATGAATTTGACTGCGGATCTCTGCCAATGCCAAGGGCCTGTCAGCAGTGGAATGGGATTGGGATGGCAGGCAGCTGAGGTTAGAACGAACAGCACCACGGTTCATTTCAATGGAGATGAATAGGAAGAAACAACAGAGGACAGTGCCTGATGATAAGACATAGTACATAACATGGCCTTTCTTTACCTGCGACCACCCAGAGACCTGAAGCCTTTTCTGGCTGTGAGAAGAGAGGCTACCCGGGACATGCTCAAGCCTGGGCGTGATTTCATCATCAGATCATATCCCATTTTCTCTAGTGTCCAATAATGTCATGTTTGTATTATGCGTTGTTACTGGAATATCACATTTTCCCACTGTGAATGGGATCAGTTCCCAGCGACCATGCTCAAAGTGTTTAGAAACTACAGACTGAGGAAATTCAAAAAGGTTTTGACTCTTTTCTGCAAGCATATATCCCTGGACCTCACCGACCACAGACATTAGTCTTTAGAGCAAAGGAAAGACAGAGATGGTGTGAGACGAAAGAGAGAGGGAGAGGGAGAGAGTGAACGACAGAGGTAGCTAGTGGAGGAGTGGAGAAGGAAAGTGACAGGAGAAAGACAGAGATGGTGTGAGACGAAAGAGAGAGGGAGAAGGAGAGAGTGAACAACAGAGGTAGCTAGTGGAGGAGTGGAGAAGGAAAGTGACAGGAGAAAGACAGAGACTAAACTGGTCACCTGGAGATGAAGCCCCTTGTTGTGTGTGGTTTAGGGAAGTAATGGTCGCTATGGAGAAGCAGTGGTCGCTATGGTAACCCAGGGAGAGCGGGTCAGCGGCTCCAGGAATGTGTTTGCACACAGAGGGGGGGATGATGAGAGGAGGACCCCGCTGGTACAGTTGAAGAGGGCTGTGAATGTCTGCATCTCTGTGGGGGTGTGGGGACAACTGCCACACCACTGGTGCCATCCCACAACAGGAGGGCAGAGGGGCAGGAGAGGGCAGGGTGAAGCGGGTTGACAGGGTGAACCCTGAAAATGATATTCCACTGTGTGTGTGTGTGTGTGTGTGTGTGTGTGTGTGTGTGTGTGTGTGTGTGTGTGTGTGTGTGTGTGTGTGTGTGTGTGTGTACTCCCAGTTCAGTTCACTCACTGCGCCCTTAGTGCTTGACACAAATTGCAGGATGTCAGCATCACCTACCAATGACAGTTAATCTTCCCCTCCCACCAGAAGCACACACACACTGGCACACACACACAGACACACACACACACACTGACACACACACAGACACACTGACACACACACACTGACACACATACAAACAGACTCGTTCCTGCTTCCCAGACCATAGAACAGACACGCTCACTCAAGCACAAAATGTGAAGTTCAAGC
Source organism: Oncorhynchus masou masou (assembly GCF_036934945.1). Lineage (NCBI taxonomy): Eukaryota > Metazoa > Chordata > Actinopteri > Salmoniformes > Salmonidae > Oncorhynchus > Oncorhynchus masou. The sequence goes on from NC_088244.1 coordinate 23,897,026, forward strand.
AAGAAAATTCAGTCACATTTCCCAACGCATTTCCAACTCATTCAGAGTCAAGCATGATTAAGATCCTGACACACACACCCCCAACCTCACACACACCCCCAACCTCACACACCCCCAACCTCACACACACACCCAACCTCACACACACCCCCAACCTCACACACACACCCAACCTCACACACACACCCAACCTCACACACACACCCAACCTCACACACACCCCCAACCTCACACACACACACCCAACCTCACACACAAACACAGACTCACACACAAACACAACCTCACACACACACCCAACCTCACACACCCCCAACCACACACACAACCTCACACACCCCCAACCTCACACAAACACAACCTCACACACACCCCCAACCTCACACACACACTCAACCTCACACACAAACACAACCTCACACACCCAACCTCACACACACCTCCAATCTCACTCACCTCCCCAACCTCACACAACCCCAACCTGACACACCCCCAACCTCACACACAAACACAACCTCACACACACACCCAACCTCACACACACACCCAACCTCACACACAAACACAACCTCACACCCCCCCAATCTCACACACAAACACAACCTCACACACATCCCCAACCTCACACACAAACACAACGTCACACACAAACACAACCTCACAGAAAAACACAACCTCACACACAAACATAAACACACACACACAAATCTAGTGGTTCGATTAACACAGCATCTCTGATGGAGCTATTCCTCCCTGTATTTGTCATGGATCATCAAATCCAAGTCCACAGACCCTCTAGCCCTAACACATATACAAAACCAGTGACATTCTGTCCCTATTCCCGTCTCTGAACCCCTTACAATGGCCTTATGAACCTCCAATAGGGCTCCTGACCCACCCACATAGCCTAAATGACCTGTAGCTCTCCACACGGCCCCACAGATCAGCCCATGGACCCGACCTTGATTCCAATTGCCACACGACTCCCTTTACTTTAACCTTTTGACATGGTTCAGTTCAAGGGCTGATGATGGGACTCTGTGTGATCCACACTTGTCACCCTACCTCAAATGCCCCTAATATTTCAACTATGAATGTCCCTTTTCAATCATGGGAGAGATTCAGAATGTATCCATAAAGCCTTAAATGTGTGTTGTGGTATGCAGGTGGGGGAAAGCATTTAGACACAGACAACAAGTGGTTACTTTGACACATTTTTCAATGAGAGAAACAAAAACCATTCCATTTGCAGGGCAGTGATAATCTGTTTATGTCCATGTACCACCTATGTATCTCCGCTCAGACTCCCACACTTTCAATAACATTGTCAGCTTCAGAGGCTGGCAGTAACACTGTTAGACAGGACCTGGTAACACAGACGTCCGTGCCAGAACTCAAAGACCCAGTCCAGGAACCGAGGACAAGGAAAGAGGACAGGATAGCGGTTTCTGGATTGGGCCCTTAAGATCGTTTTTGTCACACAACAGGCTACACTCTATCTTGTTTTGAATCAATTTTGTTCACCTGTTCGGGATGAGAAAAAGTCAGGGCAGGGACCGTTTTAAAAATACAAAACTAATATACGTTACGCACATATGACCTGCTTTAGATTTTAACGAACGGGCTGTACTTGCTTGTTGGAATAAGACACGATCTGTCCTACTATTCTTAGAATCATGTAGTGTGTATAATAGCTATAGTAATGTACTGACTACATGCCGTACTGTATGCCTGTCATGGCTGCTCTCCTTCTAAGATATCTAACCCTTCCTTCCTCCACAGCCCTCCTCTCTGTCTCTGTACCCCCTGCCAGCTCCCCTCTAAGACATTGTTCTGCAGCTTGCTGCACTTAAAGAGCTGAACTGCCTGCTGGTGGAGCAGTGAAATGGAAAAATGTTATCGTATTAAAATAAAAACGTCCTTTCATTTGTAAATTCCTTTCCCCCACATCCTTGCTCTGACATGGCTGGTGGACCTAGAAACATCCCACCCCCTTACCTCAGCTCCTTCCATGTGTCTCCATTCAAGAGCAGAGGATCCAGGATCTCCCCCCCCCCCCTTCTCTACTTCAACTCCGTCCTGCTCCTCTAATTCCATTTATCCTTTTCTAAATAAGACAGAGATCAAAGCAAACTGGCCTGGCCCCTCCCCACATCGTCCTGCTCTCCCTCCATCCAGAGAAGCATTGTCCCGGTCCATGTGTCACTCTCTCGCTCTCTCGCTCTCTCTTTGTGGGACCCTTTTCTGGTTTTGTGCCATGTCCAACCGCTTCCATTGTCATCTGGTTCCCTAAAGGACTCAACCGCCCTGGCAGTGCCCCCCCTCCTCACAACTACCTCCTTCTGCACCGTGAACTCCCTCTCTTCCCCTCCCTACACCACACTCCACTCCCCCATTCCCGCTTCCATGGGGACGAGCCACCTGAAGAGAGCTGCGGATTAGCGGTCCAGTTCAAAGACTTGAGGAGTTTTGTCTGGGGGAAGGTCTTTGGGTAGGAGGGGTGGGGGGGGGTGTTCTGTCTCTGGGCATCAGGGAGTCTGCCTGCAGCTGTGGCCCAAAGCCCAGTTCCTCTGAGGGGCTGTCCGGCCTGCCAACTCCAATCAGCTACAGACCACAGAGGGCCCCCACCAACAGCTAGCAGGTCACAGGTCAAGCAGCCCGACCTAGCCTGACATACCTCGGCTCCACAGTCCTCTCTGCCTCACTGGGCATATAATGCACCTAGCTAGCACGCTCAGTGGGACTGATCAATGCTCAGAGACATTAATCACAGGAGGGTCTTCACAGTGGGCATCGACTTTGACCTAACACTATTTAATGGATTCCTTTCCCTTTCTCCTTTTCACCTCATCACTAGCACTGAAAGGTGAAAGGATTGGACACTTTTTTCACTAATCAGGCTCCTACAGAAATTGTGAGGTAGCCACAATATATCCTCAATACCGCAATTTAGTGTGGAAATTCATTATCTGACCCAATTTTGTAATCTCACAGAGCTGCCAGTGTCAATGTTTCAGTATACCAGTGGTTAGGGTCAGGACCATGAAGAGGACTTTATTCACATGTTTATTACTATTATAGGTGGGATTTTCAAACACGCAACACTTGTAGGAGCTATATTAGTGTTAAAACCCCGTTTTTGAGGATGTTCTTTTCTCCCATTTGGCTTACATTCCTACTGGATGGAGTCATGTAGAACACAGCACAATAGCATAGCCTACACTTGGAAACAATTCTACTCTTAGTCCAGTCTTGCAATGTCAGCCAAACTCGAATGCTTGTGTGGTGTGTCTGTGTGCTGTGCTGTACTGGGCTGTACTTTGTTGATTGAAGCTACTGGCTGGCTGGATGGCTGGCTTGCTGGTGGGCGAGCAGATGGATGGATACACAGGGAGCTCAGTGGTAGCCTGGCCTCAGGAGGTGGCCTTCACAGCCACACTTAGACCATCGCCGAGAGGATTTGACCAACAACCGACTAACTTTATAACCATTGCTCTTTGCTGTTTACTGTGGTTCACTGCTAAGGGGTATCCTACAAAGCAGGTTTGAGGAGTTAGGAAGGTAACTGGTCAACTCTGAGTTCAACTCGGGATAACGGTCATACGGAAGTGGCTAACCTTTTAGCTAGGTACATTTCTATGGCAACGAATCATTATGTCAAGATCACAACTTATTTAGCTCATGATCACCACATAACAAAAGTTGTTTTGTCGAGATCACAAGATAAACTCTATAAATAGGAGTGAACATACTCATGATAGATTGACAGTATGGTTGAGGTGGCAGGGCACGGTGGACCAGCGCATCCATTTTTATTAATTGTTACACTAAGTGGCCTTGTGGTTAGAGTGTCCGGCCTAAGAATGTAAAGTTGTGAGTTTTATCCCTTGACAAGTCATACCAAAAACGGTAAAAATGGGACCTGATGCACCTTTGCTTGGCACTCAGCACTGAGGAGATACAGTAGACTGGGGGTAAGGCCCCGTGAAAGACTATCGTCCTGTCCAGGAGGTGCACTTGTACATCAAGCTGCTGTGACAAAGTGAAATGTAGAGTTTCCATCAACCTCGCTTGCACTGTGTGCAATTTAAATATCAAAGAACACTGCAGTTTGTGGGCAGAGTAATGGGTGGAACCATTTACTTCAGAAAAAGGTGTGATATTATTAAGGCTCAGGAGACGATCCAGATGCAGACAGTTCCAAAGTAACAAAAGTTTTTTACAGAAACAGGGGGGCAGGCAAAGACAGGTCAAGGGCAGGCTGAGGTCAGTAGTCCAGAGCAGAGTCCAAAAGGTACACAACGGCAGGCAGGCTCAGGGTCAGGGTTGGCAGAGGTCAGTAATCCAGGGTGTTGTGACAAGATACAGAACGGCAGGCAGGCTCAGGGTCAGGGCAGGCAGAATGGTCAAAAACCGGGAAAGTTAGAAAGATGCTTGACACCTGGAAGGGGGTGGAGACAAGCACAAAGACAGGTGAAACAGATTAGGATGTAGCAGATATAAGTTTCCTTTCATTATGTCTTGTTGAATTCATAAAAATATTTGCTGCCATTCTACTAAGGTTGTCAATAGCATTTTTAAAATTATTTTCCTTGAAAGAACAACTAGTGGGCTTTGAGTTCTTCTCCCCTATTTGGAAAGTTGGTCTGCCTGCTCTTCAGTCTGAGAGAAATATTATGAGAGCAGGTTTGAGTCTATTTCCTCTGTACATAAAAAAATGGTTTAAAACTGTATAACACCATAGTGTCTTTTGAAAAATGGTTCATATATTCCAAAGTCAATAGCGAATGTGGCTATGTATATATTTATGTTACCGTTAATGTATTTAAAGCCTATTTCAGCAAGTTAACCAAGTTTTTGCTGGCTTAGCTAGCCATGTTAATGATGAGCTAACGAGCACCGTCAGTCAGTGCACTGTAATGTCACTCTAGCTATTGCTAGCAGGTGATTTCTAGAAATATTAAATGAATGCATTTTCTTACTACCTTAAAAGGTTTATATAAAAAGGACATGCATTATTACTGTTGTTGCGTTCAAAGAAATATCTTGTGTCTTACCTAACCAGTGAACGTGTGGCTGTGACCGTCCTCTCAATTCCTGTCATCACTGTTTGATATCTTCTACTGCAGGAATGCTTTACTTTATTTTGGTTATTTTCTAAGCACAACACATTTATACTAAATGATCACTTTGTGCATAGAGTCTGAGAAAGATATTCTGAGAGCAGTGAACGTGTGGCTGTGACTGTCCTGTCAATGCCTGTCATTATCGTTTGATATCTTTTACTGCAGATAAAAACCCAGACAACCTGGAGTGTGGGCGTCCATGTGCCTTTCTTCTGGGTGGCTATATGAAGTTGGTTACAGTGCCCCACGCTACAGAAGCAGGAGATAGGGTCCTGCCCTATGAGCCATTCCGGCTCGCAAGAAGCCAAGGCTTCTTACTTACTTACACTATGGGATGGTACATTTCATGCAAACATCATGCTTTCATTAGTGTTTGGAGCTTATTATCAGTTTATAAATTAGAATGTTAGCAAGCTAAACACCCCTTACCTTGAACTAAGAGCTTGTGGGGAATTTAAACTCTGAATGATGCCTGACAGGCAACATTGTCTCCCAGGCTTTGTGCTACCTACCAGACCACAGCCAATCACATGCAATCAACAATGCACCGAACTTGGCTAGTCTTTTGAGCGAGTGAGCAAGTTAGGTAGTTTTGTTAGTTAGATAGATATCTAGCTAGCTTGTTATCTATGCTGGTTGTTAGCTTTCATAACTGATATGTGTATAATTGTAAGGGGCACTTCATGTTTTATAGATAATATTTACATTTACAGAGTGGGTGAGCTCCATTCCTGACAGGCTGATCAATTTCAATAGCAGCCTCAGAAGCTGATAAATCCAGACGCTGCTTTGTAAGCTGTTTCATATGTAAGGCTCCTTGCAGAGAGCCTACAAGGCAGAATCCTGACATATCAGCCCAAACGCTTGCAAATTAACTCAGTGCCACAAATAATTAATTTAAAGTTTTATTTACTAGACTTAATAAGTTGGAAAACAAGGTGTCAGGACCCGGTTTCGAACCTGGGTCTCCGGAGTGAGAAACAGTCACTTAACCAACTGAGCCACGAATAGACAGCAGAACCCAGAAGATGAGGCAGACACAGCAGTACTTAAGACGGTGTATTTAATAAAGAAAAAAATCCTAAAAAACAAAAAAATGGCAAATCCAAAAGGTGGTAGGAAAAAACACAAAAAGACCTCAAAAGAAACTCACCAAAAATAAACAAAAACAAAAAACAGAATACCACAAGAACTTCACCCGGAATCGACAAGAGCACACAGAACACTAGGGCAGGGTGCTAACATACAAACACAGAGCACAGAACTGAGGGAAACAAAGGGTTTAAATACAATCAGGGGAAACGAGACACAGGTGCAAATAATAATGGGGATCAAGGGAAAAACATAGGGACAAAAAGCACAATGGGGACATCTACTGACAAAAACCCGGAACAACCCTGGCCAAATCCTGACAGAATCCCCCCCCTAGGAACGGCTCCTGACGTTCCTACCAGCTCTCTCAGGGTGGAGGACCCTGAACTGACGAATGAGGTCAGGGTCCAGGATGTCTTTGGCAGGAACCCAGGAGCGCTCCTCAGGACCGTAGCCTTCCCAGTCCACCAGATACTGCCAGGACCGCTGCACCCGGCGGGAATCCAGTATCCGGTGGACGGTATAAGCCGGCTGGCCTCCAATGACACGAGGCGGAGGGGGAGGTCTGTCTGCCGGGACAAGGGGAGAAAAAACAACAGGTTTTAACAATGACACATGAAATGTGGGATTAATCTTAAGGGATCTGGGTAAGTGTAGGCGATAAGAAACTGGGTTAACTCTCCTGGCAACCTTGAAGGGACCGATGTATTTTTGGGACAGCTTGCGAGACTCCACCCGTAGAGGTAAGTCTCTTGTGGAAAGCCAGACTCTCTGGCCGGGGCGCAGGGTAGGCCCGGGACGGCGACGTCTGTTGGCTTGTTGTTGATACCTCTGTGAGGAACGCATCAGATTAAGACGGGTCTTCCTCCACATAAGCCGACAGCGTCTGACGAACCTCAAGGCTGAAGGCACTCTGACTTCTGCCTCCTGGTCCGGGAACAATGGAGGAGCATAGCCAAACTGACACTCGTGCGGGGACATACCAGTGGAGGAGGAGCGCAAGGTGTTGTGCGCGTATTCGGCCCAAACAATAAAGGATGACCATGTGGACGGGTTGTCACGAGTCATACATCGGAGGGTGGTTTCCAGCTCTTGATTCATCCTCTCTGTTTGGCCGTTGGACTCCGGATGGTACCCTGAAGATAGACTGGCAGAAGCCCCCATGAGTTGGCAGAAGGCCTTCCAAAACCTTGAGGCGAACTGGGGACCTCTGTCAGAAACCACATCTTGAGGAATGCCGAAGACTCGGAACACATGATTAATTACCAACTCAGCCGTTTCCTTGGCAGAAGGTAACTTAGTCAGAGGGACGAACCTGGCCGCCTTTGAAAACCTGTCGATTATGACTAGGATAGTAGTATTGCCATGGGATGGAGGAAGTCCAGTAATAAAGTCCAATGAGATATGGGACCAGGGTCTGTGGGGAACAGGTAAAGGGTGAAGGAGTCCTTGAGGGCGGAGGTGAGAAGATTTGCCCTGGCAGCACACGGGGCAGGCATTGACGAAAGTGGCAACGTCTTCTCTTATGGTAGGCCACCAGAACTTACGCTGGATGAACTCCAAGGTGCGACCTACGCCCGGATGACAGGTGAGGCGAGAGGAGTGCCCCCACAGAAGGACCTGAGTCCTCACTGCCTTGGGGACAAACAACCGATTGGCAGGGCCTCCTTTAGGGTCCGGTTCGCTAGCTTGAGCACGTCTCACGGTATCCTCAACTTGCCACGAGATCGGAGCCACAATCTTAGCAGCAGGAAGGACAGGCATGTCCGTGTCATCTCGAATGGCAGGAGCGTAGACTCGGGACAGGGCATCCGGTTTGAGATTCTTCGACCCGGGCCGATAGGTGAGGATAAACTGGAATCGATTGAAGAAAAGAGACCATCTAGCTTGTCTAGAGTTCAATCGCTTCGCCTGCTGGATATACTCCAGATTTTTGTGGTCCGTAAGCACTTGAAACGGGTGAGAAGCCCCCTCGAGCCAGTGTCTCCATTCCTTCAATGCCATCTTAACCGCTAGGAGTTCACGATCCCCCACATCGTAGTTCCTCTCAGTCGGGGTAAGCCGGTGTGAGAAGAAAGCGCACGGATGAAGCTTCTTGTCTTCACCCTCTGAGACAGGACAGCTCCAACACCAACCTCTGATGCGTCTACCTCCACCACAAATGGTTCATCCGTAGTCGGTAGTATCAGGATGGGAGCAGAGAGGACGCGCTGCTTGAGTCCTTGGAAGGCCGTCTCAGCTTCTCTTCCCCACAAAAACCTTGCATTGCCACCTTTGGTTAAAGCTGAGAGAGGAGCTGCCACCAAACTGAAGTTCTTGATGAACTTGCGGTAAAAGTTTGTGAAGCCCAGGAAACGCTGAACATCCTTAACGGATTTGGGGGTGGGCCAATCCGCTACCGCCCCTACCTTCCTAGGGTCCATTTGGACTCGACCGGGTTCCACTACAAATCCCAGGAATTGTACTCGGGATGAATGGAATTCACATTTTTCCGGCTTAACGTACAGATGGCTGTCCAGGAGGCGTTTGAGTACTTGTCTGACATGCTTAGTGTGTTCTTGAAGGGAGCTCGAAAAGATGAGGATGTCATCCAAGTAAACGAACACAAATATGTTAAGCATATCCCTAAGCACATCGTTTATGAGCGCTTGGAACACCGCTGGGGCGTTGGTCAGGCCGAAGGGCATCACCAAGTATTCATAGTGACCAGTAGGCGTGTTGAAAGCGGTCTTCCACTCGTCACCAGGTCTGATCCGCACAAGATGGTATGCGTTCCGCAGGTCAAGCTTAGTGAAAACAACTGCTTCCTGGAGCAGCTCGAAGGCTGTGGCCATAAGGGGTAGCGGGTAACGGTTACGGACGGTTATGTCATTGAGTCCCCGGTAGTCGATGCAAGGACGTAATCCACCGTCTTTCTTGGCCACAAAGAAAAACCCTGCTCCCGCCGGGGAGGTGGATGGACGCATGAGGCCTGCTTCCAGAGCGTCCTTGATGTAGGTATCCATAGCAGCTCGTTCGGGTGGAGATAGGGAAAAGATCCGACCCCTGGGGGGCAAGTGCCCGGAAACAGGTCGATGGGACAATCGTAAGGTCTATGGGGTGGTAGCATGGTGGCCCTCTGTTTGCTAAACACCAGTTTGAGGTCATGGTAACACTCGGGAACTCGGGTCAGGTCGATGGATTCTAAAGACTCGGGAATAGAACTCGGGGAATTCTGGAAAATACAAGTAGCTTGGCACGTAGGACCCCACTGCTTGATAGTGCCCACAGACCAGTCGATGTGAGGGTTATGGCTGTGAAGCCAGGGGTATCCAAGGACGAGAGGGAACTCGGAACAGGAGATCAAATGAAAGTTCATCAATTCCTGGTGTTGTGAAACTGAAAGTCTCAAGGAGGTAGTGACATGAGTGACAAGTCCAGATCCCAAAGGGCTTCCATCCAATGTAGTAACCCTCATGGGGTCACTTAGAGGTTCAGAGGGAACGCCATTCTCCTTCGCCCAGACACCATCCATGAAGTTACCTGCGGCTCCAGAGTCTACCAAGGCTTGAAGGTGAAGCTTGTGGTTGTCCCAGGAGAGGGTGACTGGAATGAGCAGACGGGAGTTGGACGGATGGGAGGAGGTTATGTTTCCCGTTACAGTTCCCCCGGTCTGTACGGGACAGAGCGTTTCCCTGGAGCCCGGGACACGTGGAACGGAAATGGCCCGGTTTGCCGCAATATAGACAGCGTCGCTCCCTCATCCGGCGGTCTCTCTCAGCCTGGGAGATGCGTCCAATCTGCATGGGTACCGGTGGAGCCAGCGATGATAAAGGTGGGGACTCGGAGCTGGGACTGATAGGAGCTAGAGGTCTACGGTTGAGTTCTCTCTCTCTCAGACGCTGGTCAATGCGTGAGGCCAACTTGATCAGGGACTCGAGATTGTCCGGTGGTTCCCGAGTGGCCAGTTCATCTTGGATAGTGTCGGAAAGGCCTTTCAGAAAGCACACCGTGAGCGCCTCGTTGTTCCAGCCACTCGCTGCTGCCACCGTGCGGAACTGGATGGCATAGTCCGTCACGCTGCGCCAACCTTGATGGAGAGTCAGGAGCTGTTTGGCTGAGTCAGAACCACTGCTTGGGCCTTGAAACACTCGTTTGAATTCCTCAGCAAAGGCAGAGTAGCTGGCACAGCAGGAACTATGGGCATCCCACACAGCAGTAGCCCAGGCCAGGGCTTTTTCCGACAGCAGGGTGATGATATATGCGATCTTAGACCGGTCGGTGGGAAACGACGAGGGTTGCAGCTCAAAGGAGAGAGAACATTGAGTGAGAAAGCCTTTACAAGCACTTGGATCACCTGAGAACCGTTGGGGAGGTGGAAGACGAGGTTCAGCCAGGGGGTTAACTGCCATGGGTACGTGAACCTGAGGTACTGGGACGGAAACTGTTGCCGGGGTAAGTCGATCAGATATTTGCTTAATGGAAGTTAGCATCTCCGACAGAAGATGAGAATGTCTAGCCATTAAGGCCTCTTGCTGAACCAGGGCGGCTTCGTGGCGTTGGACAGTCTCCTGGTGGTGGGACAGCGTGGCAAAAAGGTCCTGGGAACTGGCTGCCTCTGGGTTCATTTTTGGCTCTGTGTTTCTGTCAGGACCCGGTTTCGAACCTGGGTCTCCGGAGTGAGAAACAGTCACTTAACCAACTGAGCCACGAATAGACAGCAGAACCCAGAAGATGAGGCAGACACAGCAGTACTTAAGACGGTGTATTTAATAAAGAAAAAAATCCTAAAAAACAAAAAAATGGCAAATCCAAAAGGTGGTAGGAAAAAACACAAAAAGACCTCAAAAGAAACTCACCAAAAATAAACAAAAACAAAAAACAGAATACCACAAGAACTTCACCCGGAATCGACAAGAGCACACAGAACACTAGGGCAGGGTGCTAACATACAAACACAGAGCACAGAACTGAGGGAAACAAAGGGTTTAAATACAATCAGGGGAAACGAGACACAGGTGCAAATAATAATGGGGATCAAGGGAAAAACATAGGGACAAAAAGCACAATGGGGACATCTACTGACAAAAACCCGGAACAACCCTGGCCAAATCCTGACACAAGGTTGTTAAAGACATGTTATAAAACAGGGTACAATGGGGTACAACACAGTTATTGAGGTGAGAGTCTCCACAGTATAACTGGTTTCCGTACTCAACTCAGGCAAATACAACAGAACGTTCACAAGACTTTTGAGAATGACATGATCTTATTCATTGAAAGAGAAAATGTGAGGACTTCGTCAATTTAGGCATTCACAACCGTGAAACTCTAGAGCGCTCCAACCAGGAAAAGACATGAACGAGGCTACCAATTAGCCTCCGATGTGGAGAGTGCTGAGACAGTATTGATCATGGGTTTGTAAATTAAACTTTAAACCGTCTTACAATACTCTTATAACTTCCACCACTTTACACACAATGCCACTTTCAGAGGAGATGAAGAATATAACAGGGATATATTGTATTTCAGTGTTGCCTGCCCAGTTGGATTCCGATTAGGATGGGATGGAGCAGGGATGGATGGTTGTCCAAGTCTCTCTCGACAGCAGTGCTGAGGCCAGCAGGCCTAAATAATTCACAGCCCAAGCAGCAATACCCACTTCTCTCTCTGTCAGTACTCAGTCCAGGAAAGTAAAGTCCATTAGAGTTGTTTCCGTGCAGCTAATTCTTTCTCTGATCACAGGCGGGATGGATGGTGAATTTAGTTCCTTTGTTTAAAATGAGACCACTGGGTGTTCCGCAGGGCCACTTCTGGGATGATTGCTTCGGTCTGAATAGAATATGTTTTCGTCATTAGGTGTTTGGCTTCAAAGGAGGTATGGATCACTCTGTTCAACTGGTCTGATAGCAAGTCCTGTAGTTTCTACGGATACTCACGGAGGGCGGGCTGATTAGGCCAGACAGCGTGTCACAGGGATCACCCAGTTGATTCTGAGAATCCAGCACATTCCTGTCCATTGACACAAACCTGACATTTCCTCATAAGTGTCTACAACATGTCCTATTGTACAGAAAACAGTTCAACAGTCCTTAGGATGAAATATGCCGCCTGTAGGTTCAAAACATGCCTGGGGTGAAATATCCACATTTCATGTTACAGCAAATACAGATTATACCCATTTTAAAGACATCAGAAGAGAAATTTCACAGTATGCTTCAAGTTCTCAACATGTCATGAGCCCTTCAGTCTGATACATTGTCCAGAAAACGTGTTTAAATGGCCTTGCGCTATTGATGGCATAGCCCGAACCCCCCCTCTTGTCCTGGAATTCACTTCCCTGGCACCTGAAAGACTAGCTAAAAATCCCCCGTAACACGTGAGTTGTAAAAGATGGTTGGCTGATTGGCCGAGAGTGTCTGTCTTTTGGCTTGTGATAGTGCTTGAGGAGGGCAAAAGTGTAAATCTTGGCCTAGAATGTGGTACATAGGGAATATTTGTTGTCCACCACCCACAAAGGTGGATGTGTGACTTCTCTCGTGGGTTCTTGTTACAACAACAGAAAAAATCTCAACAAAACTTTTGTTATGTCGTGATCATATGAGATAAATAAAGGATGATCGACACAACGAGTGAATACTTTTTTTATTCCTTGCTGGACTTCCGTACTTCTCTGATCCAGGGCCAGGGTTCTGGTCGAGAAGCACTGTTTCCACTGCTCCAGGGCCAGGGTTCTGGTCGAGAAGCACTGTTTCCACTGCTCCAGGGACAGGGTTCTGGTCGAGAAGTACTGTTTCCACTGCTCCAGGGCCAGGGTTCTGGTCGAGAAGCACTGTTTCCACTGCTCCAGGGCCAGGATTCTGGTCGAGAAGCACTGTTTCCACTGCTCCAGGGCCAGGGTTCTGGTCGAGAAGCACTGTTTCCACTGCTCCAGGGGCAAAGTTCTGGTCGAGAAGTACTGTTTCCACTGCTCCAGGGCCAGGGTTCTGGTCGAGAAGCACTGTTTCCACTGCTCCAGGGCCAGGGTTCTGGTCGAGAAGTACTGTTTCCACTGCTCCAGGGCCAGGGTTCTGGTCGAGAAGCACTGTTTCCACTGCTCCAAGGCCAGGGTTCTGGTCGAGAAGCAATGTTTCCACTGCTCCAGGGCCAGGGTTCTGGTCGAGAAGCACTGTTTCCACTGCTCCAGGGCCAGGGTTCTGGTCGAGAAGCACTGTTTCCACTGCTCCAGGACCAGGGTTCTGGTCGAGAAGCACTGTTTCCACTGCTCCAGGACCAGGGTTCTGGTCGAGAAGTACTGTTTCCACTGCTCCAGGGCCAGGGTTCTGGTCGAGAAGCACTGTTTCCACTGCTCCAGGGCCAGGGTTCTGGTCGAGAAGTACTGTTTCCACTGCTCCAGGGCCAGGGTTCTGGTCGAGAAGTACTGTTTCCACTGCTCCAAGGCACTGTTTCCACTGCTCCACAGGCCAGGGTTCTGGTCGAGAAGCACTGTTTCCACTGCTCCGGGGCCAGGGTTCTGGTCGAGAAGCACTGTTTCCACTGCTCCGGGGCCAGGGTTCTGGTCGAGAAGTACTGTTTCCACTGCTCCAGGGCCAGGGTTCTGGTCGAGAAGCACTGTTTCCACTGCTCCAGGGCCAGGGTTCTGGTCGAGAAGCACTGTTTCCACTGCTCCAGGGCCAGGGTTCTGGTCGAGAAGTACTGTTTCCACTGCTCCAGGGCCAGGGTTCTGGTCGAGAAGCACTGTTTCCACTGCTCCAGGGCCAGGGTTCTGGTCAAGAAGTCTTGTTTCCACTGCTCCAAGGCCAGGGTTCTGGTCGAGAAGTACTGTTTCCACTGCTCCAGGGCCAGGGTTCTGGTCGAGAAGTACTGTTTCCACTGCTCCAGGACCAGGGTTCTGGTCGAGAAGCACTGTTTCCACTGCTCCAGGGCCAGGGTTCTGGTCGAGAAGCACTGTTTCCACTGCTCTTACAGTTCAGGGTTCTGTTCGAGAATCACTGTTTCCACTGCTCCAGGGCCAGGGTTCTGGTCGAGAATCACTGTTTCCACTGCTCCTATAGTTCAGGTTTCTGGTCGAGAAGTACTGTTTCTACAGTCCAGGGTTCTGGTCGAGAAGCACTGTTTCCACTGCTCCTACAGTCCAGGGTTCTGGTCGAGAAGCACTGTTTCCACTGCTCCAGGGACAGGGTTCTGGTCGAGAAGCACTGTTTCCACTGCTCCTACAGTTAAGGGTTCTGGTCGAGAAGCACTGTTTCCACTGCTCCAGGGCCAGGGTTCTGGTCGAGGAGCACTGTTTCCACTGCTCCAGGGCCAGGGTTCTGGTCGCGAACCACTGTTTCCACTGGTCCAGGGTCAGGGTTCTGGTCGAGAAGCACTGTTTCCACTGCTCCAGGACCAGAGTTCTGGTCGAGAAATACTGTTTCCACTGCTCCTACAGTTCAGGGTTCTGGTCGAGAAGCACTGTTTCCACTGCACCAGGACCAGGGTTCTGGTCGAGAAGCACTGTTTCCACTGCTCCAGGGCCAGGGTTCTGGTCGAGAAGCACTGTTTCCACTGCTCCAGGGCCAGGGTTCTGGTCGAGAAGAACTGTTTCCACTGCTCCAGGGCCAGGGTTCTGGTCGAGAAGTACTGTTCCCACTGCTCCAGGGCCAGGGTTCTGGTCGAGAAGTACTGTTTCCACTGCTCCAGGGCCAGGGTTCTGGTCGAGAAGCACTGTTTCCACTGCTCCAGGGCCAGGGTTCTGGTCGAGAAGAACTGTTTCCACTGCTCCAGGGACAGGGTTCTGGTCGAGAAGCACTGTTTCCACTGCTCCAGGGCCAGGGTTCTGGTCGAGAAGCACTGTTTCCACTGCTCCAGGGCCAGGGTTCTGGTCGAGAAGCACTGTTTCCACTGCTCCAGGGCCAGGGTTCTGGTCGAGAAGTACTGTTTCCACTGCTCCAGGGCCAGGGTTCTGGTCGAGAAGCACTGTTTCCACTGCTCCAGGGCCAGGGTTCTGGTCGAGAAGCACTGTTTCCACTGCTCCAGGGCCAGGGTTCTGGTCGAGAAGTACTGTTTCCACTGCTCCAGGGCCAGGGTTCTGGTCGAGAAGTACTGTTTCCACTGCTCCAGGGCCAGGGTTCTGGTCGAGAAGCACTGTTTCCACTGCTCTTACAGTTCAGGGTTCTGTTCGAGAATCACTGTTTCCACTGCTCCAGGGACAGGGTTCTGGTCGAGAAGCACTGTTTCCACTGCTCCTACAGTTCAGGGTTCTGGTCGAGAAGCACTGTTTCCACTGCTCCAGGACCAGGGTTCTGGTCGAGAAGCACTGTTTCCACTGCTCCAGGGCCAGGGTTCTGGTCGAGAAGCACTGTTTCCACTGCTCTTACAGTTCAGGGTTCTGTTCGAGAATCACTGTTTCCACTGCTCCAGGGCCAGGGTTCTGGTCGAGAATCACTTTTTCCACTGCTCCTATAGTTCAGGTTTCTGGTCGAGAAGTACTGTTTCTACAGTCCAGGGTTCTGGTCGAGAAGCACTGTTTCCACTGCTCCTACAGTCCAGGGTTCTGGTCGAGAAGCACTGTTTCCACTGCTCCAGGGACAGGGTTCTGGTCGAGAAGCACTGTTTCCACTGCTCCTACAGTTCAGGGTTCTGGTCGAGAAGCACTGTTTCCACTGCTCCAGGGCCAAGGTTCTGGTCGCGAACCACTGTTTCCACTGCTCCAGGGTCAGGGTTCTGGTCGAGAAGCACTGTTTCCACTGCTCCAGGACCAGAGTTCTGGTCGAGAAATACTGTTTCCACTGCTCCTACAGTTCAGGGTTCTGGTCGAGAAGCACTGTTTCCACTGCTCCAGGACCAGGGTTCTGGTCGAGAAGCACTGTTTACACTGCTCCTACAATTCAGGGCTCTGGTCGAGAAGCACTGTTTCCACTGCTCCAGGGCCAGGGTTCTGATCTAGAAGTACTTTTTCCACTCTCCTACAGTTCAGGGTTCTGGTCGAGAAGCACTGTTTCCACTGCTCCAGGGCGAGGGTTTTGGTCGAGAAGCACTGTTTCCACTGCTCCTACAGTTCAGGGTTCTGGTCGAGAAGCACTGTTTCCACTGCTCCAGGGCCAGGGTTCTCATCGAGAAGCACTGTTTCCACTGCTCCGGGGCCAGTGTTCTCATCGAGAAGCACTGTTTCCACTGCTCCAGGGCCAGGGTTCTGATCTAGAAGTACTTTTTCCACTCTCCTACAGTTCAGGGTTCTGGTCGAGAAGCACTGTTTCCACTGCTCCAGGGCGAGGGTTTTGGTCGAGAAGCACTGTTTCCACTGCTCCAGGGCCAGGGTTCTCATCGAGAAGCACTGTTTCCACTGCTCCGGGGCCAGGGTTCTCATCGAGAAGCACTGTTTCCACTGCTCCAGCGCCAGGGTTCTGGTCGAGAAGCACTGTTTCCACTGCTCCAGGGCCAGGGTTCTTGTCGAGAAGCACTGTTTCCACTGCTCCAGGGCTAGGGTTCTGGTCGAGAAGCACTGTTTCCACTGCTCCTACAGTTCAGGGTTCTGGTCGAGAAGCACTGTTTCCACTGCTCCTGTGCCAGGGTTCTGGTCGAGAAGCACTGTTTACACTGCTCCTACAGTCCAGGGTTCTGGTCGAGAAGCACTGTTTCCACTGCTCCAGGGCCAGGGTTCTGGTCGAGAAGCACTGTTTCCACTGCTCCTACAGCTCAGGGTTCTGGTCGAGAAGCACTGTTTCCACTGCTCCTACAGTTTTGCTTGGGTACTGCAGTTTAACTGACACCCGGCCCAGAAAGACAGTTTCCATAGATGGCCACATAGAGATGTCAGATATGAAAATTCCTAATAAGATACTTTAGTCACCACTTTTGTGCACAAAACATCCATTCAATTATTCAAATAATTGTTGCTGAGGACTTTAATTTTTTCATCACTCAGAGTCAATGTCTACCATGTTTTTGGATGACGTGATGACGGCGTCTCTGCTCGCGCTGTTCCCTGTGCTAACTACAGGGTAATTACCCTGATTGAAATGACTGAGCCGCGAGTTGAGTACCAATCTCTCTTGCAAAGATTGCGTCATCACCCCCTTCACGAGTAAGACGACTGATTAAATACTTGACTAATCAGATGTTTTTTTTGTGTAAAACAATTGTAATGTTACATTTTTGTTTTTGTCACATTTCTGTTTTGATTTCGGCACAAATGAAAATGTGGCACTGTCTCGCCCAGGAATTGATGTTTCAGCGTTGTCGCAATGAAGAGTTCGGATTCAATTAGGCTTTCCACTAGTTACCAAAACCACAAAGTCGAAATTGACTATAGGCTTATTGTAAAATTGATTGAAAAACTAATTTTAACATTAATTTAAGGTTATGGTTAGGCAAAAAGTTAGCAGTGTGGTTAAGGTTAGAGTTAGATTTAAAATAACATTTAAAGAAGAGAGATTGTAGAAATGGGAACATTGTGGTGGTGGTAACTAGTGACTACCTTCGACTAGGGATGTGTGAATGTCACGACTTCCGCTGAAGTTGGCCCCTCTCCTTGTTCGGGCTGCGTATATCGGTCGAAGTCACCCACCTTCAAGCCATCGCCGATCCACTTTTAATTTTCCATTGGTTTTGTCTTGTCTTGTTTCGATTTATACTCCTATCAGCAACGTGTGAGGCTGAAATAGCCAGATCCACTAATTTGATGGGGTGTCCACATACTTTTGCATATATAGTATATATATTTAATTTAGTCTCTGAGTATAAAACGCACTACATGAGAGGAGTACAGTTTCAGCCGCAGGGCCGGAAGCGTCTGTTTTGACATGAGATGCTTTACTTGAGGGATACAACTGCAGAAAGCTTCTGGAGTTAAAGTCAAACCGACACCGTAACCAACCCATGAACCTGACCTCCCCCAATCACCAACCCAAGGTTGCTGAAGCTGTAAGTGTGAACAGAATATATTCTACAAAATATATATCCTATGAAACAGTGTAAAAGAGGGACCTACTCTCGTCTTATCTCTACCCAACCACCACCTTATACATACAACTTTAGAAGCAATGCATCCAACTGCGAGCCGTCCTGAAGGCGTGCCACCACCACCTGACCTAAAAACCTGCTGCCACCCAGCCAGCTGACCTGCGACCTGCCAGTACCCCAGTCAACCACCAGTGCTTTGCACACAGATCATTCAACACCACACCCACCTGTCCTGTAGGTCACCCAAACCACCTGATCTGTTTCCATGGTGATGGGCACCAGAGTGCAGGATTCATCTCAGATCCCTCATAATCTCAGGTCTTTCAACCGGCCAGGAATATCTTATCCGCCAATCCACACATGGGCGAATGGACACACGCAAACACACACACAGACACACACATAGAAAAGCAATCGTAGACATAAATATACAATGATCTCTATGATTGTAGCAGGGAAAACAAGCACTTTTACCACCACTATTGCTTAGTGATTCTCAAACCAACCTATATTACTTTTAGTACATATTTTAAATCACCATTAGGATTCTATGCTGATGTTCAGGCCCAAATAGACATATGAAACTGTAGAAAATATTGATAGATTGAAAACAAAATACAGAGCTGCTGACTAAGGAACATGGATACTGGGGAAAAGCATAGAGAAAGTAAGAAACATGAGGGAAATGAAAAAGACAAAAGTACAGACATATGTACGACACACTTCTTTCTGTCTTTTAGCTTTTCAGACAAATTCTAGGAAGGATGAGACATTGCCTCATTCAGTAAATTTGTCTTTTTCAATGATGGCAACATTTTCCAGTCCTCTTCCACATTAAAGTTCCACAGAAAGAGCAGGATACGTTTTTTAAAGAAATCCAAATAAAGATTATGTTGCCAAGTTTAGAGGTCGATTCTTAAGTTTAGAGTCTGATTCTTAAGTTTAGTGGGGGGATTTCTTAGGCTATGGCACTGTAGTATTTGTTGTACTTTTTCCAGACAGGGAGTGACTTGGATTAGAGTATACTGTATGAGTGCATGATTAAATGTGTCAAAAAGAGTAAAAAGTACAATATTTTGTTTAGGAATGTAGTAAAATAAAAGTTGTCAAAATATAAATAGTAAAGTAAATTACAGATACCCCAAAAAAACAACTTAAGTAATACTTTCAAATATTTTTACTTAAGTAATTTACCCCACTGTTTTCGATTGGGGGGGTCCCCTACTTTCCGCAGCTATGAGGCTACCTGCCACCCCACCAACAGCACAATGGGTTCTTGTCCATGATATCGGTTGACTGATTTCTTTGACTGATTTCTTAGACCGAGGTAGTTAATCCTTTAGGTTTGACATTGAATCCTACATGTTCACCTGCTTGGTGGTGTACCCTCCCCTTCACTCCTGATCAGTAAAACAAACAAAAGCAGATTACTGTTAAAAGATTAGAGCTTTACCCAAAATAGGACAGATTCTTAAAAATGTCCGGTATTATGGATTTACTGTCTTTCACAGGGCTATAACGGTAGTGATCAAAAATCATAGTGTAGTATAACAAAAAGCCTGTTGGTTTTTTGTAGTTGTCTTTGGCATGGCTCCCTCTGCTGCACTACTGAGTAGTATTCCTGAGCGGCATCTCTGGCCAATGTGGGCGGCACTAATGAATCAAATTAACTCTTGGTAATTAACTCTTGGTAATTGCCTTTCTGAGGCATCCTCTTCCTCTAGTCTACGTCTCATCTGCTGGTGCTGCCGCTGACACACACACACACCTCATCAATCATCTTTTCCTTTGTTGTTTCAGGCCTGTACTATTGGAGGCCCAAATAAGATTGCATAAGAATCTCGCCAGTCAATGAGAAAGGTTTAAATACTGACTGGTGGCGACATGGGGATGACTAGGAGCTCTATTCAATCCATATCGCGGAAGTTCAGCATTACAGCGTGATTGAAATGTAAAGGCAATGTTCCTGCGTTAGAGGAGACAGCATTCACAGTAAAATATGCCTATGTCGGCTCTTTACCCTAACGCTTCAGTGATACAGACTGAATAGAGCCCTAGGAGTGATTGGGGCAGCCTGGCAATGTCATTTGTTTGTTGACGTCAGGTTTTTGGTGATTAAATTGTTATTGTTGACTATCATTCAATGAATATACATGTCATTTGTTAACTTTACATACTGTAGCAATGTGTTGCCTCCACATGTTGACTGCTGAGGTGAGGGTCTTTCAGTGTTGTGTTCCCAGGGCTATGGTTGGTTGTGAGGACCTGGAACCGTGGTGAGACACAGAGGCAGCAGGCAGCTCCATGGCGTGGACTGAGCTCGTGGACCAGGCAGGGTTTAACACTGGGCCACACAGTGCCCTCCTACCAATCCTCCTCTTGATGTTCCTCACCTCCCGCTGCCTTGGTGGCCCCACAAAGCCTGCCCGCATCTCTCTGTCACCAGGGCAGCCTTTCATAGTACTATGGGGAGTAGCCAACAAGGCGGGTTCTGGACGTCCTGAGTTCTGAGGACACTCTGGGGAAGTACCCTTATTACACTGACCAAGACCAGCCTGTGAACGGAGGCCTTGCCCAACACCTCAGACTGGAAGGACACCTCCAGAATACACAGGAGGACCTCGCGGCCGCGCTACCCTCTCCGGGGTACCAGGGAATGGGGGTACTGGGTTGGGGACAGTTTTCCCAGCAGTGGGGAAGGAACCGTGAGAAACAGGGCATCTACCTGGAGCGCTCTACTGAGGACATTCTTTCCTAACTGGACCACAGAGGAGGTGGAGAAGTGGTCTCAGGTAAGATCCTCATCACGACAGTGCCAGTTTATAGTAATAGGATAAACAGATGTTATAGATGCTATTCACTATGCCAGTTGTCTCATAATAATGATGTCATCCCGTCCCTCAGGTGGACTTTGAGATGGCGGCCCAGTCCATCCTTATGGAGACACTGTAGGAGATGAGGCTCCGCCCCAAGGCTCTGTGGGGCGTGTCCTAGTACCCCAACTACTACAACTCTGGCCCACCCAGTCGATATCCAATTACACGGGCCGCTGTCCCGCTGCTGAAATGGCGTTGAACGACGTGCCGCTATTGCTATGGAAACGCTGCTCAGCCCTCTACCTTGCCCTTACGCTAGAGAAGCAGCAGGGCGGGATTTCAAGGGCCAGACTGTACACATCTAATCAGATCCGAGAGGCACTGAGAGTGACAGGCTTGGCTGAGACCGCCTACGACCTTCCTGTGTTCCTATTAGTCAATAGTGTCTATACGTCAACTAACTCTTTTCTGTATGAGGTGAGAGATAGTGCTGGGTGGAAGTGGATGTTACCATATTTTTGATAGTGGTTTCTCTGTCTGGTGGGTCTGTAACTAATGTGTGATGTTCCCTCAGGTGGACTTGGTCAACGGTATTGGTTAGAGTGCTGCAATGGGGGTAGCAGGGGTTATCCTCTGGGAGAACAATCCAGGTGTCTTCTCTACAAGGACCAGTGGCAATTTTAGCATGTAAATCTTGGTGGGGCAAAGAAATAACATGTGGGATGCATACCAGCAAAGCCACTACACAACACTAACCAATACATTAATAGCACTATAACGGTGACAAACAGTGCCTACATAAAGCTGTCCCAACAGCAGTTCCAACACCTTACCACTGCTACACCTGGCTATCAGTGGTGCCTTGTCTGGCAGCGAAACAGTTCATTCAGCCCCATTTACTGCCTTTTAGAAAAACATAGCTGATATGGCTGACTTGCTTAAAAAAAGTGGTTTCTACTGACAATTGAGATTTACAAACTATGGCATAAGGGAACGACAGGCTGATTAGAGGCAATCCGTAATTTCGATTAAGACAATGAGTGAACTAGGAAGGACGTCATCAATATCAACTATTTGTTCATCACTTTTGAAATATACAGCGACATAATTCAGAAGATGGGCCGTTATTACAGTGTTCTCCCTGTACACCAAGTCAGAACCGTAGGATAAATAAAGGGGGCATATAAGCAGACATTTCTCAAACACAGTTTATAGGCTACATGTGCACACCAAGTTAGAACAGTAGGTGAAGTTAAGAGGTGAAAATAGACCAAATTATTAGGGTGAGGCACATAGGCTACTAACAGCTAACTACACAACATACACTTAGTATTACTTTCTTAGCTACAGTATACATATCTCCCTGGCATATGACATCATTTATGCAGCAGCATACAATACATTTTTGGACTCACCTTGTTGTGCTGTGCTCACTTGAACAGGAAGGTAGCATGGCAGTCCTTCACGGGCAAATTTTGTCATCAAACTTTGCCATCGAAGTCTGGCATTCTCTGGATTTATGGTGCTTTCCAGACAACTGGGGGAAAAAAAAGGTTGAATCTTGATGATGTCAGTGATTTTCAGGTCGTAGCTCTAGAAAGAGGCCCGAGTACCCGGATTTACAATTCCGAGTTGGATGAAAGTTCAAAACGTATTTTCCCAGTCGTAGCTCGTTTTTTCCTGAGTTCCTAGTTGTCTTGAACTTACGAGTCAGATTTTGAGATTTTGCAGTTCCGACTTGTTATTTTGACCGCGGCACAAATCATGGTTAATTGACAGCATGGCCAATGTTGAATGTTTATCATTTTAAACTAGGAAAGGAGCCCCTTAATCTTAGACTTAGGACCACACATCCACTCCACTGAATAGCAGGCTAGTGATTGCTTTGCAAGCTTGTATTTAGCCACTGATTCCTTCCAAACCACTCATTGTTGAATTTGCTATTTCCAACTTGTTGTGTAATGTTTATGTCCAATGGCCAATGAGCATCGAGACATTTTATCTATAATTTCTCTTCATATGACAAGGATTAAAAAGGATTTGCCAGTAGATTGTCGACTTGCTTCACGATGATAACTGCTAGCTAAGATTTTGAAAGTATGATGTTGACAAGATCAGTCCAACCAAAGCTACTGTACATTGTCATGACTGTCCTGACCAGGTCAGGTTACAGGAGACCACAACCCTACAGATTATCTCTCAACCCCAACAGAGGAGAGATCTAGGGGTCTGAAGATGTGGGGGTTTTATGACCCCTCACGGCCCTGGTAAATCTCAGGCCACAGACAAATTCCTTTGTCCTGTTACTATGGAGAACCAGCCTTAGAACATTAAACATGAAATAAAGGGACTTTGGAACAATGGTTAATGTCAGCCACAATGGTGGTCATGACAATAGATGGAATATGAAAATGTATGTCATTTTTGTTTTGTTATTAAAGGTTAATAGATGACGTTATTACGAAAACATTGTAACATGAAGTTTTCCTAGTAGATGTTTGATGTTTATACATTGTACGTTGTATGGAAAATATCCAAAATCAAAGAGAATGTTTTGGGGAAGATGAAATGTTAAGTTAGTTGTCTAAAATTGGATTTGAATAAAATCTAGACCTTGCCTCATTAACTTGGTACTCCCAGTGAATTGCCCTAAAAGGCGGTTACGCCCACTCCTAACCCAAGGGTATAAAACCTGTGAGTATAGAATTTACTAGAAGACTACGTGACCCAAGCTGCAGCAAGGTCTAAAAAGTCAACGAACCCAGAATGCAACGCAAGTTTGAGGACAAAGAAATCCTTTTCTACCCAAGCTACAGATGAGTAGCTGTGTCTAAGTGGGTGAATTCAAGTCGAACCACCTAGTCTCCATCTCCCATCGAATTGTGGTATCTAAAGGGTTTCATTCCTATGCTGTGAACTCTGAGCTACAGAGCTGTCTGTCCTCAGAAGACCCCTTCCAGAGCAAAGGGTGAGGGAACAGACTCCTAAGCCAAAAAGGACACACATCGGGAGGACGCTCAGAGAGGTGCGCAGGAGTAGTGCGTCATTGAACAGCTGAAGGCCTACGCAGAGAATCCTCGGAGAGCATCCCCACGTAATTACATCATTATATTCTGACCCATAAGAGTGGCAGTTTGGGGCAAGGCTAGGGTTAGAATAGTGTAGCTGACAAATTCACCCAAATGTATATTTCACTTGTGTACTTTCTTTTTTCTCTCTCTTTTGAAATCCCCATTGTTGGTAACACGCGCCATAGTGTGTTGGCCCGTTGTACTAAGTTTTAATCAATAGCCTATAATGTGTTTTGTCTATGTGTATCTTTCATCATCATTTTAGCTTTTTAGTAAATAAATATTAAACTAAGATTGGTGTGGTACGAATTCATTGGTGAGACCCGGGTCCGTGCAGATTCACGGGCTATAAGACGTTCAGAACGAGATTGGTAGAAGCAACTGGTTAATTAGCGGCTGTTGTAAAATCGATATTCGGATATTTTTTGAGTTAATTTGGGAAATAGAAACTCAATAAAAACTAGTTTTCCCATGGTGCCCCAGGTTAATGAGTTAATAATTGCTTGATTCACTTATTCACGCAATTAGAAACTTCAAATCATTCGATGAATGACAATATATAACGTGATTTGACGTAAATCTATCTGTGGCCAATGACCTTGAGCCTTCTTGGATGGGCACTTCTAATGTATCTCAATGGCAGCACCCAAGGGGCTTGAATTTTCAATCTATACCCTTAGACTTGGCAGTGATGTAGTGTCCCCATGAGTGACAAAACACTGAATCAATCACGACGCAACGCTCCATATTTTCTGCTGGCTAGCCCCACCACCAAAGAAAGCACTGAGCTTAGATGAAACACCTGCATTTTGGAGCTGCCTTATTCAAGAAAACAAGAGAGACCATGATTGTAATGAGCTTTATAAACTCAATGATATATTTAATTTTTTTGACATGGTTTGCAAAATGATATGTGACATGTATTAATGTCAAAATAACATGCAAAACAGGCATTGCTAAAAATGTGGGGCTCTGCCCCACCTGCCCTGAATGACGGGTCGCTATTGACAAGGACTCAGATCTCTTAAATCTTCCATACATTGTCAGTCATACTAATGTAACTGTGTCTGAGGTTTGCGAATGACATTTCCCCTCTGTCTGTGTCTCCCCCCAGACAGCCTGCTCAGAGCTAGCCACATTCATGCTTGAGGTTCTGGGCCCGTATGCCATCAACGTGACCACAGCCGTTTCCCTATGCCATGGGGCGTGGCCACTGCATGCGCCACAAATACAAGAGCTCTGCCTACCTGCACCTGCCGCCCCCCAACTTTCTGATGACAGAGAGGAAGTTAGAGATGGTGCAGGTCACGGACCAGCTGGACCCTGGCAACCTGGAAGAGAGACTTAAAGTGCCAGTGTTATGAGTCCCTGGAGGGGCCAGTCACCGATGAGGTCCTCAAGGACAGGGCTGAGGTCGGGGCACAGAGTGCCCTTCCAGCCAGACTGAATCCCCCCGTATTGAGTGAGTTGAACCAGGGAACCAGCCCCACCCTCGCTCTCTTGAACCACAGTGGACCGTCACTGACTGCACCTCTCCTACCTCTACTGCTGGTATTAACCACAGCTTTAAGCCTTAGCCTGAACACAGACTTGTGCCTCAACTCCTGACTAACCTGCAGGACTATCAGGTCAGGCTAAAGACTGTCGCATTAGTGTGTAACAAAGGAGCATGGTACAAAAAAGATGTATTTCTAAAAATGAAATCTGAAAATTATACTTTTATTTTGGAAAGTGGATCCTTTTTTGGGGTCTGTGTTGTCTAAACAAACAAATACAGTTTTTATTCATAGGATGCGGTGAACATTGCCATACTTTCTTGTCTCGTCGACAGTTGTGTGTGTTCACTTCATAACAGGGCAGTACTGGATGTTTCTGGGGCGGTAGGTAGCCTAGCGGTTAAGAGCATTTGGCTAGTAACTGAAACGTCGCTAGTTCAAATCCCCAAGCAGACTAGATGAAAAGTTTCTCACTGTGCCCTTGAGCAAGGCACTTAACCCTACTTGCTCTGGATAAGAGTATCTGCTAAATCATAAAAATGTACTAATTTTTGTTAATCTGCACACTTTTCTTCTCTCTATTCCTTACATGTGAATGGCTTTGTTGTAATATGGTTCCCAAGTTGGTTTCCTCAAACACACATTCTACAACATGTTTCTGAAGTCATATCAACTGAGATGATTTCACCATTACCTTTGTGTTCTTACTGGTCATGCTACTGTGATTACAATAAATCATGCCTTTCTGTGGAAATGTACTAATATGTTATATAAAATGTATTGGATGCAATCTAGATGTCCTGTATCTATGCACTCATGTCATCACAACCAAACAAGGAACAAAAACAGACAGCTACTCTTTGCAGCTCATGTAAATTTGTTATTTTTCTTAAAATATACACTTAGGACAAAAATCATTTTTTTTTGTTACAGAAAGATATGCACAAAGGTGCTTCTGATTGTACAGAGATATTATTAAGAGCAGTTAGAGGAGGCCATCCCTCTCTCCCCAGACAAACATGCGTCCCCCCCAAAGTCTATAGTCCTACAGCCCATCCCCTTTTATATCTAGTGTGCGGGTGCTGCCTTATCTAAGTGGGTCTTCAGCAGGTCTGACGACATCTGGTAACATACAAGTCCTGTAAGGGCATGTTACATGTAACGGCTGTCCAGAACCTATGATCATGGCAACACAATTTAAGCCAAATAGACATGTTAGAAATTGAGACAGGCCTACCTACCAGCCAGCCTGTGACGTGACAAAAGGTACCACAGTCTCCTAAAGCACAACAATTTATCCAGGTAACACAGAGGAGAGCTTTACAGGGAATGGCTTTTGGTTGGTAACAGCCTGATAACTAACAGGTATATAACATGGAGGGACTGCCCTTTATACAATATAATATGTACCCCCACACCTTCAGCTGTCTCATGTCACTATTAACACCTGCCACAGGCAGTTTCAGGAACCGGCCTAAGAAATGACTAACATCTAAATCTTATCACAACCGTTCCTAAAGCTCATGCTCCATACAAATCAGACCTTATTCAGCACATGCTTCATAAACAACAGGCCCTTCCCGACAATACAGAGAAAGAAAACTGAGAAATAATAGAAGTAAAACATTAAATAATAGATACACAATGAGTAATGATAACTTGAGGGAGAGAGTGCCACCGTGTGGGCAGCAGCAGTTAGTGCAATCTGAACCAAGTGGGTCGGACGGGAATACATTAAGAAAAGCATCAAGTGTTCCGTTTCCTTCAAGTTCTGTCAGGTGGAGGGCTCCTAGCCGAGCGAGGATCTCAGGGGCGGGGCGTCTCCATGGGGAGGAGTGAGGGTTAATGTAGATCACCCATGAAGCTGGCATGATTAGTAGCAGTGATTCCAGGGGGGTCATTAGGTTAACAAAGTGTCTGCAGTGGACGAGGGTCTCTGGGGGAGAGGGGTCTCCAGGGTGGAGGGGCTACTTGCAAATAGCTTCCAGGGCATCCAGGGTGCGCTTGATGTCCCGGATCTGGGCAGCCAGGGTGTGGATCGGCTGCATGGAACGATCAAGCTCCTCACAGCGCGCCATCAGCGTGTACATTCCCTATGAACACACACGATTGAATACATGGAGGAAGTGAGCACACATCATGTACTTATGACACAACAAGCATCCATGTTTGCCATTGATCATAATTTCTCTCATGTCTAGCCAAGCTCGCTCTTCTCTCACCTTTATGCTCATGTCAACAGACTCCCCCAGGCTGTCCACTGAGTCTCTGTAGGTTTGGATGTATCCCACACTCAGTGCTGTCATCTGGACACACACAGATAAAGATATACACTGAGTGTACAAACATTAGGAACTCCTTCCTAACATTGAGTTGCACCCCCTTTTAACCTCAGAACAGCCTCAATTCGTAAGGGCATGGACTCTACAACGTGTCGAAGGCGTTCTACTGGGATGCTGGCCCATGTTGGGATGCTGGCCCACGTTGACTCCAATGCTTCCCACAGTTGTCAGTTGACCATTCTTGAAACACACTGGAAACTGTGGAGTTTGCAAAACCCAGCAATGTTTGCACTTCTTAACACATTCAAACCAGTGCACCAGGCACTTAATACCAAAGACACTTCAATTGTTTGTGTTTCCCATTCAACCTCTGAATGGCACACATACACAATCCATGTCTCAAGGGTTAAAATGATTTTAAAAAATCATTCTTTAACCTGTCTCCTCCCCTTCATCTACACTGATTGAAGTAGATTTAACAGGTGATATTAATAAGGGATCATAGCTTTTCACCTGGATTCACCCGTCTGATGGAAAGCAGGTGTTCTTAATGTTTTGTAAACTCAGCGATTAATATAGCAGACCCTTAATATCAGCAACTTACAATATGCAATGTATATCAGGGCAGGACTAAAAGGATAGTTGAACGCAGATCAAAATGGTCCATGTTTGTAAACAAACGGAGCTCACGTACGTTCTGGATGGTTCCGTTGAGGCTGCGCATCATCAGCTCTACACTGTGGGCAACATCCTGAGTGTGTCTCTGTAGGTCCACCAGGACAGCAGGGTCGATGGGGGGGATGTCTGCCGGCTGCCGCAACGACGACCCCCGACCCCTGCTACTGATGGAACCCGAGCAGTCCGCTGGACACAGAAAGAGAGAGACAGAAACACACACAGGAAATTACTACCTTATCTCGACAGTCTACAAAGCAAACCAAATCAGCCTCCCTCATCCAAGCAGTGCTAGGACACTCATCCGTCCTCCCACCCTTCCTGAGGGTGCTAATCTAATCACAAGAGGAAAGGGGAAGAATTTATTTGATTTGGAACTCGGCCTTCAACTGCAGCTTCTAACACTGACGCATCACTGAAATCATAACAGAAAAAGCAGTTTGTGAATAAGCATTTCACTGATCACCAGGGTCATATTCAGGTAAACCGTAGCAAAATGTTTTGCAACAGAAAACAAGTGTATCTTACTGGACAAGTTCAGGTGATCTCTCCCTGTTTTTGTCAGTTTGGTGCCTAATGAATACAACCCAGGTGAATAACCATCCGTCCTCCGGTGTTATACTCACAGTCACAGTCACAGTCCAGGCTGGGCTTGGAGCTCATCTTGATCTTCTGCTCCAGGTTGCGGCAGATGAAGTGGGTCAGGTCCCCGTCGTGGCTGACTGTTCCCTCAAGCTCCAGAGCAGAGGAGATGGTGGCCCTGCGGCCCTCTGGTTGGCCCCCCCGGCTGCCACCCCCTCCCCCGCACGCCTGGCTGATCTCATCCAGACTCTTGCTGTCCTGCATGCCCCGGACGATGCGCTCCCGTTCGGGGACGTTCCGCACATGCACCTGGGCCATGACGTGGGGCGGGCAGGGGCTGCTGTCTGATGAATTCCTCTTGGCTGGGGCAGAGCTTGAGCTGGGAGCTGCTGCTGAGGGCTCCTCTGTAAGCTGAGAGGAAGAAGCAGTCTTACATACCGGTACCAGACGTATGAACACACATGTATTATCCTTACTATTGCAGGTGGTCAAAAAATTCATACAAAAACAAAACATTTCCACATTACAATGGTTAAAGTACTATTTTCTATTCTTGAGCTGTTGGCTCTGGCACTTCAACGATTATGTACAGGGGCAGTAGCGGTCAATATGGCAGACTCACCTGAGCTGAGACTTCCGCCTGGGTGTTTCCTGAATGCTGCTCCTCGCTCTCCTCCTCTGTTTCTACAGAACAACAGTTACAAGGCTCTGTGTGTTCTGTCTCTGACGGAAGTGTGTCTGCACTGGGAGTGTCCCTCTGTGGGGCTGTGTCTTTGGATGGAATGCTTGTTGCAGTGGCAGTATGCTGTGAGTCTCTAGACAGAACATAATTCAGGGGCTCATCTGTTTGGAGGGGTCCAGTGAGGGACATGTCTTGAGGGGCCGCGTGTGGGTGTGTGTCTGCCGCGCATGTGGCAGTGGGGCGGGAGGGCTGTGATAGGAGCGTGTCTGTGTGTTGTTTGTCCGAATGGGATATGTAGTTGTGAGGAGTGTCTATGGGGTCTTCTTGTACATGGCATGCTCTCTCTCCATCCACACAGTTCTCAGTCTCTTCAGGGGTCCCATCGAGGGATCCGTGCCCAGGCCTTGGCACCCTGCCCCCAAACTTCAGGAGCTGCGAGGAGGTAGTAGGGGAGTAGATGTGCGGGCCATTCTCACTGCAGGATCCCGGGGAGTCTGGTGTATCCACCCCATTGGCTGCTTCCGGCACATATGTGTCAATCACAGGGAAGAGGCTCATCCCTCCACCTGCTGCATTCAATATGTTAGTTAACAGACACGCTCTCCTACTCCCTATGCATACAACTATAAACAACTGGGTTGGATTCAACAAATCATTGCACATCAACTTGCCCACCTAGGGCTCTAGCTTCTCTTTGTAATTGGGGCTTGCTTGCTTTCAAGGGACGGTGGGAGAAAGACTTTAGCATTGTGTGTAATATGTTTTCTATTAATCTCTTGATAACAGCCAAACGTCCCAACAAACTGGCTTAGTTGCGTCGAGGCAACTTCTAGTACCGGTAGCCAGCATACATTGGAAGACCCACCAAAATAAAACTGTCAACAACACTACTTTGCAGCTCAACACAATCCAATAAATAGAGGTTGACCGATTATGATTTTTCAACGTCGATACCGATTATTGGAGGACCAAAAAAGCCGATACCAATTAAATTGGTCGATTAAAAAAAAAAAATATTTGTAATAATGACAATTACAACACTTATTTTAACATAATATAATACAGCAATAAAAATCCATTTAGCCTCAGATAAATAATGAAACATGTTCAATTTGATTTAAATTATGCAAAAACAAAGTGTTGGAGAAGTAAAAGTGCAATATGTGCCATGTAAAAAAGCTAACGTTTGAGTTCCTTGCTTAGAACATGAGAGCATATGAAAGTTGGTGGTTCCTTTTAACATGAGACTTCAACATTCCAAGGTAAGAGGTTTTAGGTTGTAGTTAATATAGTATTTATAGGACTATTTCATATACCTTGACTATTGGATGTTGTTATAGGCACTATAGTATTGCCAGTGTAACAGTAGATCTTCCGTCCCTCTATAATTACGGAAAATTCTGGCAAATTAGTTCGCAATGAGCCAGGCTGCCCAAACTGTTGCATATACCCTGACTATGCGTGCAATGAACGCAAGAGAAAAGACACAATTTCACCTGGTTAATATTACCTGCTAACCTGGATTTCTTTTAGCTAATTATGCAGGTTTAAAAATATATACTTCTGTGTATTGATTGGAAGAAAGGCAGTGGTGTTTATGGTTAGGTACAGTCGTCCAACGATTGCGCTTTTTTCGCAAATGCGCTTTTGTTAAATCATCCCCCAGCGTTGCATCGATTATATGCAACGCGGGACACGCTAGATAAACAAGTAATATCATCAACCTAGTTGATTATGATTGATTGATTGTTTTTTTATAAGATAAGTTTAATGCTAGCTAGCAACTTACCTTGCCTTCTACTGCATTCAAGTAACAGGCAGGCTCCTCGTGGAGTGCAATGAGAGGCAGGTGGTTAGAGCATTGGAGTAGTTAACTTTAAGGTTGCAAGATTGGATCCCTCGAGCTGACAAGGTGAAAATCTGTCGTTCTGCCCCTGAACAAGGCAGTTAACCCACCATTCCTAGGCAGTCATTGAAAATAAGAATGTGTTCTTAACTGACTTGCCTAGTTAAATAAAAGGTTAAAAATATATATATTTTTTAATTGGCGCCCGCCCCCCCCCAAAAAAACGTGGAAATCGGCCCTTCCGATTAATCGGTTGACCTCTACCAATAAACACATGAAAACTAAAATATAACCAAGGTTGAGTGAGTACAATACGAGTTAAGAATATCTTTGGCCAACAACTGCTAACGTTAGCTAACTTACCTCATAAAAACACAGGTTGCTAACGAGCTGGATGTCAGTTTGCCAGAAGACACCAACTCTACCGTTACACTTGTTTACACTGAGCTGCACTGGGGTCAGAACGCAATCATGGTTACATTAAGACAGCATTGAGCTGGTACGAGATATGGGTCAGAAAACGTATTTCAATTCAGGGACTCCACTGTACCTTTATCCACAATGCTCCATTGAGAAGATCGAAGGCTACTGCTAGTTTTCCCGGAAAACTGCCCTTTTCGTCCTCAACCACAGCAGTCATTATGGAATGGCACGTTGTGTTGAACAACAAAAGGAGCTGACACTGCCATTCCGTGGTTGAGCAAGCATGGAGAGTACGGAGATAGCCCAAAAGTCTGGCTGAGGAACAGATGGGTTTTGGAAAAACGCTCTCAGTGTGTGGTCTGAAAGCAATACAGAGGAAGAAGGCACTGCAATAGCGTGGTTAACGAACAGACGTCATTATGGACAGCGAGGAAGAAAAAGAAGAGCGGAGTGCAGAGGGAAGATGCGTTTCAGGAAGAATGGCGCCAAGTACAAACCGCACTGTGTATTCTTTGATACACTATACAATACCAGCTTTGCACACTCTTGGCATTCTCTCAACTAGCTTTGTGAGGTGGTCACCTGGAATGCATTTCAATTAATAGGTGTGCCTTGTTAAAAGTTATGTTGTGGAATTTCTTTCTTTCTTAATGCATTTGAGCCAATCAGTTGTTCTGACAAGGTAGGGGTGGTATACAGAAAATGGCATTATTTAGTAAAATACCAAGTCCATATTATGGCAAGATCAGCTCAAATAAGCAAAGAGAAACAACAGTCCATCAAGACTTTAAGACATGAAGGTCTTTACCTGACAGTCACGTTAGGATGTGAGAGCTTTTGTGCCGAACCCATTATGGTGTTTTAGATATCAAGCTTATGGTCATATTGCAGCAGTGTGTAGGAGGGAGATCCCCAGATGTGAGAAGTGTGCAGGAGCACATGACACAAACGAATGTGTTGTATCAGTGGAAAAACTGTATGTCAATTGTGGGGGTGCCCATGTTGCTGGGGATCAGAAGTTACCGGTGCGAGAGAGACAGGTTGAGGTTGCCAGGTCAGTGTCGAACAGAAGGTGCAGTATGCTGAGGCAGTGAAAACAGTAGAGGATTATGGGTCAAGGGTGAGCAGTAGAGCTAGGCCAATACAGAGTGATATGCATTTGTGCTTCATAAGGTTGGCATCTTAGCGTTCATTGCCATGGTTATCAACTGTACCGCAGAAACAGAACGTCATTTATAGAAAACAGATGTGGTGGCATCTGCAGGGAAGTACTTGGGTGTTTGAGTTTTACTGCAGAAGAGTTGAGGTGTGTTGAACAAAAAAGAGTCAAATGTTATTGGTCACTTACACAAATGTTATCACAGCTCTAACAGTGCAGTAATACCGAACAATACACAAAAATCCCCAAAATAAAATAAATATTAAAAAGAGAAATGTCAGTCCGGAATATAAATATATATGTTGGTGTGTAAAGACCAGGGATGGGCAACTTTGATGCGGTGTGCCAAAAAATAATCACAACTCATGAGGGGCCGCAGTGTTTTAATTACGTGCAATTCTACTCATTTTGCCATGCGGCGGAGACAAATCCTTGCAGTTTTTAATATGATATCTGAGTGAGACTGACTAACAAAATCAATGAGGGCCCCCTTAGGCTCAAATTCAACATACAAGTTTAGATAGCTTGCTGCTAGATTAACTTACCAATAGAAACATTTAGCTGACATGGGCTAATTGGTGACCATCAGTGACTGATATAACAAGAGAAAACTGTTGATGCACAACCAGATTTCAAAATTGCACCTTGTGTATTCTACCTCGCAACAGTAAGTTGCCAATTGGACAGTATATGAATAGAAAATGTTTGTACAGCAGTAGTTATATAGGATGAGCCTTGACCATAATGCAATACACACACACGAAGTGGGTAAAACAGTATGTAAACATTATTAAAAAGTGATCAGTGTTCAATGACTATGTACATAGAGCAGCAGTGTCCTAAGGTGCAGGGTTGAGTACTGGGTGGTAGCCCTCTAGTAACAGTGGCTAAGTTCAGGGCAGGATAATGTAACCTTGATTGCATTCTAAGCTTTGTGTATACAAGCTTAATGGTAGAGTAGTATCTCCTGCTAAAATGTCACCATGATTGCGTTCCAACCCCAGTGCAGCTCAGTGTAAACAAGAGTTACGGTAGGGCCGGTATCTTCAGGTAAGCTGTCAGTGTGATTAGCTAACGTTACGGCTAGTAAGCTAACGTTTAATCAGCTCGCAACAGGATGCTGTAAAACATTGAGCAATACGAACTATTAGACTAATGATGTAAAAATCATAAAGAATGGGTACAACATCCAAGTTGACATATTGCTTTCATCAGCCATAAACGAACAGTTTACTCATCAGTCAGATGACGTTAGCTAACTAGCTAGCTGTCGATGCTAGCAGCCAGGCCTCGGAGTTTTATCTTGTTTTCAGTTCCCTTGCTACTCCGTGTCTGTCAACAGTAACCATCACCCGGAAATGTGTGGGAAAACTTATTTCTACGACTAACTTTAAGGAAATTCAAATATCTGCATGTTTTTAGCGTAATCAAATAAATAAACACTTACCAGTGTAATGCTTTCCAAGAGATCTAGTCAACCATGAAATTTAGTCCAGTCCGCTCTGTATATTTATCCCTACAACCTGCAGTAGAGAACGCAATAGTTCCGCATAATCATAGAACAACTAGTAGGCCTGGCTCACCACAGTAAATGTCTGACATGTTGATTAAATGCAGTAGTAAGTATGTGATGTTTCATGAATATAATAAAACCCATAATAATTGTAATTTCTGAATAATTTCAGAATGAAGTTGTATTAAATGAAATTTAATCAAACACAGTAAATCATATCTGTGTATCACAGGAGGCTTCTGAGGGGGGAACAGCTTACAATAATGGCCCAAACGGCGCAAATGGAATGGCATCAAACACATAGAAACCAAGTGTGTGATGTATTTGATACCATTCCACTGATTCCGCTCCAGCCATTAACACGAGCCTGTTCTCCCCAATTAATTTGCCACCAACCTCCTGTGGTGTACTTATGAGCTTTGCCTCCGGTGCCTTCATCTTTTTGCTCCCAGGTCAGGGCGAGGGGACACGGACGTAAAGTCTATACTGTTACACATGCAGTTATCTTTCTTCCCCACAGAGGGAGACAGAGACCATTTTGCCCATCACTTCTGATGTCACCGAGCTACAGTATTTGCCACATGGCCATGAATGTGTAAGCTGTGCTGAGAGAGCCCCACCCATGCGCCTCTCTGCCACAATCTTGTGATGTTCAAGATGGCAGAGGCAGAGCAGATACAGAACACAGACTATCCCTGGGGATATATGTCTTCACAGCTATAACCCTAACCTACAAGGGCTAACTCACAGTGCTCAAGGACTCTGAGGTAATTCTTCACACAAAAATAATGACTTTTTTATAGTGTCACAATACATTCGCTTGTGCTCAAATAGTGAGTCAACAGCCAACATTGTCAATTGTACGTTCATCTGTTTATTTGTTTTATAGGACACCGGTATCTAGGGAAACACACACAATATACAAACCCTATGTTTAAACGCTATCTCACCACCATTTAGATGAAGCCTCAGTTGGACGTGAGGAGACCTAAAGGCCCTGAGCCATGTGGTGTCCTGTGTGGGAACAGCTTACAGACCACAAACGTGACAGAGAGCAGGTTCAACCACATCTGAACCATGGTGATTGAGATCCGCCCAAACATAACCATGACCATCCCAACAACACAATGCACTGAAAATGTTTTAATGTGTGGTTTCCTTTATTCAGTTCAGACCTAATGGGATATCTTGTTTGTAAGACCCACTTTGCTATTTCATTATTTATGTACTCATGTTATACACTGAGTGCACAAAACATTAGGAACGTTCTATGACAGACTGACCAGGTGAAAGTTATCATCCCTTACTCATGTCACCCGATAAATACATTTAAATCCGTGTAGATGAAGGGGAGGAGGCAGGTTAAAGAAGGATTTTTAAGTCCTGAGACATGGATTGTTTATGTGTGCTGTTCAGAGGGTGAATTGGCAAGACTAAATATTTAAGTGCCTTTGAACAGAGTATGGTGGTAGGTGCCAGGCGCACCGGTATGAGTGTTACACCCTGATCAGTTTCACCTGTCCTCGTTATTGTCTCCACCCCTTCCAGATGTTGCTTGTTTTCCCCAGTGTATTTATCCCTGTGTTTCCTGTCTCTCTGTGCCAGTTTGTCTTGTATGTTTCCAAGTCAACCAGTGTTTTTCCCATGCTTTTTGCATTTTCCTTTTTCTAGTCCTCCCGGTTTTGACCCTTGCCTGTTTCTGGACCTTGTACCCGCCTGCCTGACCAGTCTGCCTGCCTTGACCACGAGCCTGTCTGCCACTCTGTACCTCCTGGACTCTGATCTGGTTTTGACCTTTTTGCCTGTCCACAACCATTATCTTGTCCACCTCTTTGGATTAATAAACATTGTAAGACTCCAACCATCTGCCTCCTGTGTCTGCACCTGGGTCTTGCCTTGTGACATGATATTGAGTGTCAAGAACTGAAACGCAGCTGGGTTTTTAGCCCTCAACATTTTCCCGTGTGTATCAAGAATGGTCCACCACCTAAAGAACATCCAGCCAACTTGATACAACCGTGGGAAGCACTGTGGAACACTTTCAACACCTTGTAGAGTCCATGCCCCAACACATAAAGGGCTGTTCTGAGAGCAATATTAGGAAGGTGTTCTTAATGTTTTGTATGTTTGCGGATTTACAGCAGAATAATGTCAAATGCATTATTTTGCATTGAACAATATTGGAATGTGAGTAGTCGATGATGGATAATGTGTATGTGGACTAATAAAGTTGGTTGATATAAATCCTTCAGATCTATCATGTGTCCGCACACTATGTGCATGTACAGTGCATTCGGAATTAATCAGACCCCTTAACTTTTTCCACATTTTGTTACATTACAGCCTTATTACTGTGTAGTTGTGAAGACATCAAACTATGAAATAACACACACGGAATCATGTAATAACCAAAAAAGTGCTAAACAACTCAAAATAAATTTTATATTTGAGATTCTTCAAAGTAGCCACCCTTTGCCTTGATGACAGCTTTGCACACTCTTGGAATTCTCTCAACCAGCTTCACAAGGTAGTCACCTGGAATGCATTTCAATTAACAGGTGTGCCTTGTTAAAAGTTAATTTATTTTCTTCTTAATGTGTTTGAGCCAACCAGTTGTGTTGTGACAAGGTAGGGGTGGTATACAGAAGATATCTCTATTTGGTAAAAGACCAAGTCCATATTATGGCAAGAACAGCTGAAATGAGTAAAGAGAAACGATAGTCTATTATTACTTTAAGACATAGAGGTCAGTCAATGCGGAAAATTTCAAGAACTTTGAAAGTTTCTTCAAATGCAGTTGCAATAACCATCAAGCGCTAAAACAAAACTGGCTCTCATGAGGACCCCCACAGGAAAGGAAGACCCAGTTACCTACCTCTGCTGCAGAGGATAAGTTCATTAGATTTACCAGCCTCAGAAATTGAAGCCCAAATAAATGCTTCACAGAGCTCAAGTAACAGACACATCTCAACATCAACTGTTCAGAGGAGACTGCATGAATCAGGCCTTCATGGTCAAATTGCTGCAAAGAAACCTCTACCAAAGGACACCAATAAGAAGAAGAGACTTGCTTGGGCCAAGAAACATGAGAAATTGACATGAGACGGGTGGAAATCTGTCCTTTAGTCTGAGTCCAAAGTTTAGATTTTTGTTTCCAACCATGGTGTCTTTGTGAGACACAGAGTAGGTGAACGGATGATTTCCACATGTGTGGTTCCCACTGTGAAGCATGGAGGAGGAGGTGTAATGGTGTGGTGCTGCTTTGCTGGTAAAACTGTCAGTGATTTATTTAGAATTCAAGGCACACTTAACCAGCATGACTACCACATCATTCTGCAGCTATACGCCCTGACATCAGGTTTGCGCTTAGCAGGACTATCAGTTGTTTTTCAACAGGACAATAACCCAACACACCTCCAGGCTGTGTAAGGGTTATTTGACAAAAGAAGGAGATTGATGGAGTGCAGCATCAGATGACCGGGCCTGTACAATCACCCAAACTCAACCCAATTAAGATGGTTTGGGATGAGTCGGACCGCAGAGTGAAGGAAAAGCAGCCAACAAGTTATCAGCATATGTGGGAACTCTTTCAAGGCTGTTGGGAAAACATTCCAGGTGAAACTGGTTGAGAGAATGCCAAGTGTGTGCAAAGCTGTCATCAAGGCAAAGAGTGGCTACTTAATATATTTTGATTTGTTGAACACTTTTTTGGTTACTACATGATTCCTGTTGTGTAATTTCATAGTTTTATTCTACAATGTAGGAAATAGTAAAAATAAAGAAAAATCTTTGAATGAGTAAGTGTGTCCAAACTTTTGACTGGTACTGTAAGTATTCAGATCCTTTACTCAGTACTTTGTTGAAGCACCTTTGGCAGCGATTTCAGCCTTGAGTCTTCTTGGGTATGACGCTACAAGTTTGACACAGTTGTATTTGGGGGGATTTTCCCATGCTTCTCTGCAGATCCTCTCAAACTCTGTCAGGTTGGATGGGGAGCGTTGCTGCACAGCTATTTTCATGGTCTCTCCAGAGATGTTTGATCCGGTTCAAGTCCAGGCTCTGGCTGGCCCACTCAAGGACATTCAGAGACTTGTCCTGAAGCCACTCCTGCGTTGTCTTGGCTGTGTGCTTGGGGTCGTTGTCCTTTTGGAAGGTGAACCTTTGCCTCAGTTTGAGGTCCTGAGCGCTCTGGAGCAGGTTTTCATCAAGGATCTCTCTGTATCATGCTCCGTTCATCTTTCCCTCGATCCTGACTAGTCTCCCAGTCCCTGCCGCTGAAAAACATCTCTAGAGCATGATGCTGCCGCTACCATGCTTTACCATAGGGATGGCGCCAGGTTACCTCCAGGCGTGACACTTCTCATTCAGGCCAAAAAGTTCAATCTTGGTTTTATCAGACCCAGAGAGTCATGTTTCTCATGGTTTGAGAGTCCTTTAGGTGCCTTTTGGCAAACTCCAAGTGGGCTTCCATCTGGCCATTCTACCATAAAGGCCTGATTGGTGGAGTGCTGCAGAGATGGTTGTCCTTCTGGAAGGTTCTCCCATCTCCACAGAGGAACTCTGGATCTCTGTCAGAATGACCATCGGGTTCTTGGTCACCTCCTTCTAGGAAGAGTCTTGGTGGTTCCAAACTTCATCCATTTAAGAATGATGGAGGCCACTGTGTTCTTGGGGACCTTCAATGCTGCAGACATTTTTTGTCCCCTTCCCCAGATCTGTGCCTTGACACAATCCTGTCTCGGAGCTCTACGGACAGTTCCTTCACCATGATGGCTTGGTTTTTGCTCTGACATGCATTGTCAACTGTCGGACCTCATATAGACAGGTGTGTGCGTTTCCATATCATGTCCAATGAATTGAATCTACTACAGGTGGACTCCAATCAAGTTGTAGAAACATCTCAAGGATGATCGATGGAAACAGGATGCACCTGAACTCAATCTCGAGTCTCATAGCAACGGGTCTTATGTACTTATGTAAATAAGGTATTTCTGTTTTTTATTTGTAATAAATTAGAAAATAAATCTAAAAACCTGTTTTTGCTTTGTCATTATGGGGTATTGTGTGTAGATTGTTGATCTGTAAAAAGTTGTTTATCCATTTTTGAATAAGGCTGTATCATAACAAAATGTGGAAAAAGTCATGGTGTTTGAATACTT
This sequence comes from Oncorhynchus masou masou, assembly GCF_036934945.1. Taxonomy (NCBI): domain Eukaryota; kingdom Metazoa; phylum Chordata; class Actinopteri; order Salmoniformes; family Salmonidae; genus Oncorhynchus; species Oncorhynchus masou. The sequence goes on from NC_088244.1 coordinate 23,936,870, forward strand.
TCCGAATGCACTGCATGTGTGCGTGTATGTCTCCTTTTGTTGATTGACAGGCTTCCTATAGCACAAAAAGGAAACGTATGAAAACATACTGGCAGAATTTAATATTTACATTGGATGTCTCCTTAACTTGGGAGAGATCAATTGAAAACATTTGATTTAATTTTAAAGTCAATTTGGAAAATCACATGAAATAAATATTGGCACAGAGATATAAATATACGCTACACAATGAAATACATGAGCGCATAATGAATCAGGGAAGGATCTGAACAAGGTCTTTGAGGAAAGCATCAACATTACATGTTTCATTATAAAATACTTTCCATCATACTTTAAGGTAGTGAATAAAGTACACACACAGACACACACACACACACACACACACACACACACACACACACACACACACACACACACACACACACACACACACACACACACACGCGCGCGCGTGCCGCGAGGACATTGCTCAGTAAAGAAGTCTGACAACATTAAAAATGTCTCTGTCTCTCTCTGCTTTTATGCAGCTGCTCCAGAACATAAAACTAAAGTTTATTTTCCTACAGCATTAGAAGTGCTTTAGCTTTGCTGCATTTCGTTTTGGCAGTCTTGCAAGTTTGACTCAGATTTCCCCCTTTTAATTCCTCTGATGCACTAATGTCAAACACACCCAGCATCAATGATGCCAGTTATGTGGAGTCAAGCTTGAGTTGAAAGCCTGATGAACACCACAGAGCATTTACTAAATAAAACTGACCTTATACAACTACTGAAACAAACCTTTTTATACAAAACTTAAATAAATACGACACATATTTAAATAAGATTTTTTTTTACATTAAACATCAAAGACAAATCACAAATGTTGTGCCTCAGAGACACATAAGTCTCTCTCACGTGCTTGAGTCCTTTTGACTCCCTCTCTGTCTTTTGTTGGGACAGATCCCAGCTCGCTTCACCTCCTCTGTACATTAGACCCAGTCAGTTCCTCAGACAAGTTCACATAGTGTGTCTTATGAGACATCACATTCTTCCAGGTCCTCTTCATGCCTTAATATATTCCTCACCAGTCTCTTGGACATGCTGTGCATCCTTCATACAACACGCTACGCAACCACATTCACATTTCTGAGTCCAGCCCACACTGAACCTCCTATGTCCCCAATCTACATGAATATGTGTTTTTGTAAGTGTGTGTGTGTGTGTCTTTGAGAAAGTGAGACAGTGTTTGAGGGTGTAAGTCAGAAGAAAGCATGTTCTAGGCAGTAGAGCATCTAAGCACTTCGTGGAGACCTCTGCTGGGGTTTGCTCCTGCTCTTCCTCCCGCCTCCTCCTCCACCTCCACCTTGGCCTCCATGTTTGTGCCTCTCGCCCCTGGGGCCGTCCCCTGTCTTGCGGTTGGTGTCCTTGGTCTGATCCTGGTCGCGGTTGCGGTTCCGGCGTTGTCGGAAGCCCAGCCTCTGACAGTGCTTCTCCAGGCTGCTGGGATGGATGAGGGCCATGACGTCCTGGTACCAAGGCTGGAAGGCATCTGGGCTTTGGTTGGGGTTGTTAGGGGACCAGGAGAGGGCACGGGAGGGGCTCCACACACTCAGACGGATGGTGACGGCAGTCCAACGGAAGCCATGCTCCTCCAGTTGACAGTGATACACGCCAGAGTGACCCGTCTCGGCCTGACGGATCAGAACACCTCTCTCAATCACCACCAGCTGCTCTCCTGACTGCAACTGCAACACAGAGAGAAGTGTGAGTGTGTAGGCCAGCGTGTGTGTGTATGTGTATGTGTGTGTGTGTGTGTGTAACTGCCTGTGTGTCAGTATGTACCTGATGCAGCTCAGGGCTGTTCTCTCCTGCCTGTATGTACCAAGTGACGGCTGCATGTCTGGATTTGGGCATGCACTCCAGATAGGTGCTGTTACCCTCGGCAACCATCATCACCCTCTGCTCTGCTTTCACCTGCAGACCAGCTGAACAGAGACAGAGAAAATTGTCACAAGGTCTGCTCTATATAGAAACCCAAGCTAGTATGCATTACCAGTCAAAAGTTTGAACACCTACTCATTCAACGGTTTTTCTTTATTTTTACTATTTTCTACATTGCAGAACAATAGTGAAGACATCAAAACTATGAAATAACACACATGGAATCATGAAGAAACCGAAAAAGTGTTAAACAAATCAAAGTAAATTTTATGTTTGAGATTCATAAAAGTAGCCACCCTTTGCTTTGATGACTGCTTTGCACACTCTTGGCATTCTCTCAACCAGCTTCATGAGGTAGTCACCTGGAATGCATTTAAATTAACAGGTGTGCCTTGTTAAAAGTTCATTTGTGGAATTTCTTTCCTTCTTAATGCTTTACAGCCTATCAGTAATGTTGTTACAAGGTAGGGGTGGTATACAGAAGATAACCCAATTTGGTAAAAGACCAAGTCCATACTATGGCAAGAACAGCTCAAATAAGCAAAGAGAAACGATAGTCCATCATTCCTTTAAGACATGAAAGTCAGTCAATGCGGAAAATTTCAAGTGCAGTTGCAAAAACCATCAAGTGCTATGATGAAACTGGCTTTCATGAGGACCTCCACATGAAAAGAAGACCCAGAGTTACTTCTTAATAATAAGAAGAGACTTGCTTGAGCCAAGAAACATGAGCAAAGGACATGAGACCGGTGGAAATCTGTCCTTTAGTCTGATGACTCCAAATTTGAGATTTTTGGTTCCAACCGCCGTGTCTTTGTGAGATGCAGAGTAGAGTGTAGGTGAGCGGATGATCCCCGCATGTGTGGTTCCCACCGTGAAGCATGGAGTTGTGATGGTGTGGGGGTGCTTTGCTGGTGACACTGTCAGTGATTTGTTTAGAATTCAAGGCACACTTAACCAGCATGGCTACCACAGCATTCTTCAATGATACACCATCCCATCTAGTTTACACTTAGTGGGACCATCATTAGTTTTTCAACAGGACAATGACCCAAAACACACTTAACAGGCTGTGTAAGGGCTATTTGACAAAGAAGAGTGATTGAGTGCTGCATCAGATGTCCTGGCCTTCACAATCACCCAACCTCAAACCAATTGAGACGATTCGAGATGAGTTGGACCGCTGTGCTCAGCATATATAGGAACTCCTTCAAGACGGTTGATAAAGCATTCCTCTTGAAGCTGGTTGAGAGAATGCCTGTCATAAAGGCAAAGGGTGGCTAGAATCTCAAATATTAAATATATTTGGATTTATTTAACACTTTTTTGGTTACTACATGATTCCATATGTGTTATTTCATAGTTTTGATGACTTCCCTATTATTCTACACTGTAGGAAATAGTGCAAATAAAGAAAAACCCTTGAATGAGTAGGTGTGTCCAAACTTTTTGACTGGTACTGTATGTCTGTGGGGTTGCGGCTTCTGACAGTCTCTGCTCACCTCCCTGTCTGACACACTGTGTCAGAGGGTCCTCCTCATCACCAACCTGGCGAGCGTTCCTCCTTCGGTGAGAGGAAAACAAAAAATACATAATGTTAGATAAGAGTATGCACTAAATGTGAGCATTTATGAGTAGGGCAGGACTATAGCTACATAGACATGTATTGGATGAGTGGGTACTGGGTATATGAGAGTGAGCTGGCATGTCATAGACTTAAACTTACAACTTTATTTTCCTCTCTATTTTAACAGCAGGTTTATTCATGTTTAGTTTATACTGTAGTTCTATACTGTAACTGTGTGAAGTGCTCGCTAGATATACAGTAAGTGTTGGATTATAAGTCTGGGTTGCGTGTGAGCTAAGTGTTTCCACCTGCGTGCAATGGGCATGAAGGGGCTGCAGGCGTGTCCGTCCCAGGTGCAGTAGGGATCTCTGGCCAGACAGCATTCAGTGCAGGCCTGGCCGTACAGCTCACACTGGAACAGAGCCAACTGGGCCACACCCTCCGCAGAACCCACAAACAGCCACTGCTGTAGTCACACAGACACACACACACACACACAAACACACAAAAAGAAAAAAGAAAACATAGAAGAAAAACACATCATTATAAAATGGCTGAGAGAGCTAATGCCACAACCGTCAGTTATTTCAGGAATTATTCTTTCGATGATTCACACTTTCCAAATTCACACACGACTGAGACTGACTGCTACAGAGCATGTTTACGTGTGTTTATGTAGATTCACCATCTCAATGTGCACCAGCCCACTAGGCAAAAACTGGTTAAATCAAAGTTGTTTCCATGTCATTTCAATTGAATTACTTTGAACTAACATGGAATAGAAGTTGGATTGACGTCTGTGCCCAGTGGGATTCCTCATCGCTCTGTGGTTACCATAGCAACCAGTGAATAAGCACTTCTTGGAGATATAAGCTTTGTGTGTGTTTGGGGGGGGAGGGTATATGTGCATCATTCTTACCTTTTTCTTGGACAGTGTCATGGTAGTCACAGGTGACTTATGCTGTGGTGGGAGAGGGGAAAAGGTGTTAGGGTAAACCAGAACAGAAGAAACTACAGATATGTCAAAAAATGATCTAAAACTACAGATTTGTCAAAGTAAGGATACAACAAACTTGTACCTGGAAGACCTGCAGCTGCTCCAGGGTGACCTCCTGGGTGACACCGTGTTCTTTAGGGAGGGGGATAGACTTCAGCACCTGGCCTGAGTCTGCAACACAGAGAACACTCCTGCTTGTACTGTACTCAAACACACACTCACGTGCACGCACACATACACAAAACCTATCCCCACACCTGTGCCAATGAACAGGACGTCATACTGTCCGTCCACTGCCTCTACTCGGTCCACGAGCAGTCGGCTGAATTTGTAGTGCACTCCCACCCTGACCAACAGAGGGCGCCCTCCCTGAGGCAGCACTGCTTCCTGCAGCAGAGGGTGGGTACGGCTGAAGAAGATGACGTCATCAGGGTACTCCCGGGTGGAGCTGTAGCTACCGTATGTACTGCTGGGACACTGAAAGGAGAGGGAGAGAGATAGGGAGAGCTGCATTGGCGTCAAGCATTCAATGAAATGGAAAGAGTTGGGCAAAACATGGTTAAAGTTCGGATCAAGTTAAGGTTGAGAAGAGTTGTAATAAGTTGTGCCTTTGGACTAGAATATTTGTTGAGCTTGAGTTGGGTCAAAGATAGTGCTTGTATTCCTTAATTTGGACTGGTAGAGAGCCTCGTTCCCAGCTACATTCAGTATACAGTGGCAAGAAAAAGTATGTGAACCCTTTGGAAATACCTGGATTTCTGAATAAATTGGTCAAAACATTTGATCTGATCTTCATCTAGGTTAAAACAAATAGACAAACACAGTCTGCTTAAACTAACACACAAACAATAACACGCTTTCATGTCTTTATTGAACACAGCGTGTAAACATTTATAGTGCAGGGTGGAAAAAGTGAAACCTTGGATTCAATAACTGGTTGACCCTCCTTTAGCAGCAATAACCTCAACCAAACATTTCTGTAGTTGCAGATCAGACCTTCATAATGTTCAGGAGGAATTTTGGACCATTTCTCTTTACAAAACTGTTTCAGTTCAGTAATATTCTTGGAATGTCTGGTGTGAACTGCTCTCTTGAGGTCATGCCAAAGCATCTCAATCGGTTTGAGGTCAGGACTGGGCCACTCCAGAAGGCATATTTTCTTCTGTTGAAGCCAATCTGTTGTTGATTTACTTATTATGTGTTTTGAGTCATTGTCCTGTTGCATCACCCAATTTCTGTAGAGCTTCAATTGGCGGACAGAGAGACTAATATTCTCTTGAAAAATGTCTTGATAAAATTGGAGAAATAATTTATCCGTCGATGATAGCAAGCTGTCAAGGCAATGAGGCAGCAAAGCAGCCCCAAACCATGATGCTCCCTCCACCATACTTTACAGTTGTTGGTGTTGGTGTGCTGTGCCTTTTTTCCTCCACACAACAACTCAACTGTAGTTTCATCTGTCCACAGAATATTTTGCCAGTAACGCTGTGGAATATCCAAACTTCAGACTTGCAGCAATGGATTATTTTTGGACAGCAGTGGCTTCTTTCGTGGTGTCCTCCCATGAACAACATTCTTGTTTACTGTTTTACGAATCGTAGACTCTTCAACAGAGATGTTAGCGTGTTCCAGAGATTTCTGTAGATCTTTTTAGCTGACACTCTAGCATTCTTCCTAACCTCATTGTGCATTCTGCATTGTGCTCTTGCAGTCATCTTTTTAGGATGGCCACTCTTAGGGAAAGTAGCAACAGTGCTGAACTTTCTCAATTTATAGACCATTTTTCTTATTGGGGACTGATGAACAGTCCCCAACAACCCTTTCCAGCTTTATGCAAGGCAACAATTCTTAATCATGGGTCTTCTGAGATCTCTTCTGTTTGAGGCATGGTTCACATCAGGCAATGCTTCTTGTGAATAGAAATCTCAAATTTGAGTGTTTTTTATATGGCAAGGCAGCTCTAACCAGCATCTCCAATCTCGTCTCATTGATTGGACTCCGGGTGAGCTGACTCCTGACTCCAATTAGCTTTCGGAGAAGTCATTAGCCTAGGGGTTCACATACTTTTTCCAACCTACACTGAATGTTTAAATTATATATTCAATATAGACAAGAAAAATACAATAATTTGTGTGTATAAGCACAGTATGTTTGTCTATTGTTGTGACTAAGATGAAGATCAGATCAAAATTGATAACCAATCCAATGCAGAAATCCAGGTAAATCCAAAGGGTTCACAAACAGTTGAAGTCGAAAGTTTACATACAGTTAGGTTCGAGTCATTAAAACTTGTTTTTCAACCATTGCAGACATTTCTTGTTAACAAACTATAGTTTTGGCAAGTCGGTTAGGACATCTACTTTGTGCATGACACAAGTAATTTTTCCAACAATTGTTTACATACAGATTATTTCACTTATAATTCATTGTATCACAATTCCAGTGGGTCAGAAGTGTACATACACTAAGTTGTTTGTGCCTTTAAACAGCTTGTAAAATTCCAGAAAATGATGTCATGGCTTTAGAGGCTTCTGATAGGCTAATTGACATCATTTGAGTCAATTGGCGGTGTACCTGTAGATATATTTCAAGGCCTACCTTCAAACTCAGTGCCTCTTTGCTTGACATCATGGGAAAATCAAAAGAAATCAGCCAAGACCTCAGAAAACAAACTGTAGACCTCCACAAGTCTGGTTTATCCTTGGGAGCATTTTCCAAACGCCTGAAGGTACCACGTTCATCTGTACAAACAATAGTATGCAAGTACTATGGGACCATGTAGCTGTCATACCGCTCAGGAAGGATACACGTTCTGTCTCCTAGAGATGAATGTACTTTGGTGCAAAAAGTGCAAATCAATCCCAGAACAACAGTAAAGGACCTTGTGAAGATGCTGGAGGAAACCAGTACAAAAGTATCTATATCCACAGTAAAACGAGTCCTATATCGACATAACCTGAAAGGCCGCTCAGCAAGGAAGAAGCCACGGCTCCAAAACCGCCATGAAAAGCCAGACTATGGTTTGCAACTGCACATGGGGTCAAAGATTGTACTTTTTGGAGAAATGTCCTCTGGGCTGATGAAACAAAAATATAAATGTTTGGCCATATCGACCATTGTTATGTTTGGAGGAAAAAGGGTGAGGCTTGCAAGCTGAAGAACACCATCCCAACCATGAAGCACGGGGGTGGCAGCATCATGTTATGGGGGTGGCAGCATCATGTTATGGGGGTGCTTTGCTGCAGGAGGGACTAGTGCACTTCACAAAATAGATGGGGATCACGAGGAATGAAAATTATGTGGATATATTGAAGCAACATCTCAAGACATCAGTTTGTGAAGTTAAAGCTTGGTCGCAAATGGGTCTTCCAAATGGACAATGACCCCAAGCATACTTCCAAAGTTGTGGCAAAATGGCTTAAGGACAACAAAGTCAAGGTACTGGAGTGGCCATCACAAAGCCCTGACCTCAATCCCATAGAAAATTTGTGGTCAGAACTGAAGAAGTGTGTGCAGGCAAGGATGCCTACAAACCTGACTCAGCTACACCAGCTCTGTCAGGAGGAATGGGCCAAAATTCACCCAACTTATTGTGGGAAGCTTTTGGAAGGCTACCCAAAACGTTTGACCCAAGTTAAACGATTTAAAGGCAATGCTACCAAATACTAATTGAGTGTATGCAAACTTCTGACCCACTGGGAATGTGATGAAAGAAATAAAAGCTGAAATAAATCATTCTCTCTACTATTATTCTGACATTTCACATTCTTAAAATAAAAAATAACTGGCCTAAGACAGGAAATTTTTACTTGGATTACTGAGTTTAAAAACTGAGTTTAAATGTATTTGGCTAAGGTGTATATAAACTTCTGACTTCAACTGTACTTTTTCTTGCCACTATAACTTGACGAATCAGAATATGGTGAGTAATGAAGGACAGGGAATGACAGATCATTAGTAGAGAACTTACTGTGCCAGGTCTTGGATAGGGGACCTTTCCTGTGAACTCGGCCCACTTGTACTGCGGTCCCTCCTTGTGGTAGAAGTTTCCCTTGAAGGCCCTTACCACGTCCTGCATGTGGTACACACACACTGCTGAACCATTCAGAACGTCACTGTGGGGAAGAGAGGGGATAGTGTGTCAGTCATTATTACCTTTCAATCAACTGTCAACTGTTTTAGAAAGAAAATCTATTTTTTTGTCCTTTAAAATAACATCAAATTGGTCATAAATACAGTGTAGACATTGTTAATGTTGTAAATGACTACTGTAACTGGAAAAGGCAGATTTTTTTATGGAATATCTACATAGGCGTACAGAGGCCCATTATCAGCAACCATCACTCTTGTGTTCCAATGGCACTTTGTGTTAGCTAATCCAAGTTTATAATTTTAAAAGAAAAATTGCCAGGAAACTGAAGATCTTGTACAACGCTGTGTACTACTCCCTTCACAGAACAGCGCAAACTGGCCCTAACCAGAATAGAAAGAGGAGTGGGAGGCCCCGGTGCACAACTGAGCATGAGGACAAGTACATTAGAGTGTCTAGTATGAGAAACAGACACCTCACAAGTCCGCAACTGGCAGCTTCATTAAATAGTACCCGCAGAACACCAGTCTCAACGTCAACAGTGAGGAGGTGACTCCAGGATTCTGGCCTTGTCCTCTTGCTCAGTTGTGCACCGGGGCCTCCCACTCCTCTTTCTATTCTGTTTATAGCCAGTTTGCAGTGTTCTGTGAAGGGAGTAGTACACAGCGTTGTACAAGATCTTCAGTTTCTTGGCAATTTCTCGCATGGAATAACCTTCATTTCTCAGAACAAGAATAGACTGACGAGTTTCAGAAGTAAGTTCTTTGTTTCTAGCCATTTTGAGCCTGTAATCGAACCCACAAATGCTGATGCTCCAGATACTAGACTAGTCTAAAGAAGGTCAGTTTTATTGCTTCTTTAATCAACAACACTTTTCAGCTGTGCTGACATAATTGCAAAATTATTTTCTAATGAGCAATTAGCCTTTTAAAATGATAAACTTGGATTAGCTAACACAATGTGCCATTGGAACACAGGAGGGATGGTTGCTGATAATGGGCCTCTGCACAACTATGTAGATATTCCATTTTAAAAATCTGCCATTTCCAGCTACGATAGTCATTTACAAACGCCAGTTCGTTGATATATATGTTGAAGAGGGTGAGGCTTAAGCTACATCCCTGTCTCACCCCACGGCCCTGTGTGAAGAAATGTGTGTGTTTTTTGCCAATTTTAACCGCACACTTGTTGTTTGTATACATTTTATAATGTCGTATGTTTTACCCCCAACACCACTTTCCATCAATTTGTATAGCAGACCCTCATGCCAAATTGAGTCAAAGGCTTTTTTGAAATCAACAAAGTATGAGAAGACTTGCCTTTGTTTTGGTTTGTTTGGTTGTCAATTAGGGTGTGCAGGGTGAATACATGGTCTGTTGTACGGTAATTTGGTAAAAAGCCAATTTGACATTTGCTCAGTACCTTGTTTTCATTGAGGAAATGTATGAGTCTGCTGTAAATAATAATGCAGAGGATTTTCCCAAGGTTACTGTTGACGAATATCAGTATCAGTATCTCTCTCTCTCTCTCACACACACACACACACACACACACACACACACACACACACACACACACACACACACACACACACACACACACACACACACACACACACACACACACACACACACACACACACACACACACACACACACACACAAACAGGCTGAATCACCTGGATGTGGTAAAGAGTCCGTAGATCAGAGGGTTTTTCTTGTCCTTCCCATCATGGAGGATAAATATGTCCTCTGGAAGGAGAAGAGAAGGGATACATGTTGCATTAGGTGAGAAACCTGGGTCAAACTGATTGTAGGGTTGATTTGCATTATTAAATATGTGACATGACAGGTACAAGGTACATATCCACCCTCCACAGCATAGACAAGGTACATATCCACCCTCCACAGCATAGACATGGTACATATCCACCCTCCACAGCATAGACAAGGTACATATCCACCCTCCACAGCATAGACAAGGTACATATCCACCCTCCACAGCATAGACATGGTACATATCCACCCTCCACAGCATAGACAAGGTACATATCCACCCTCCACAGCATAGACAAGGTACATATCCACCCTCCACGGCATAGACAAGGTACATATCCACCCTCCACAGCATAGACATGGTACATATCCACCCTCCACAGCATAGACAAGGTACATATCCACCCTCCACAGCATAGACAAGGTACATATCCACCCTCCACGGCATAGACAAGGTACATATCCACCCTCCACAGCATGGACAAGGTACATATCCACCCTCCACAGCATAGACAAGGTACATATCCACCCTCCACGGCATAGACAAGGTACATATTCACCCTCCACAGCATAGACATGGTACATATCCACCCTCCACAGCATAGACAAGGTACATATCCACCCTCCACAGCATAGACAAGGTACATATCCACCCTCCACGGCATAGACAAGGTACATATCCACCCTCCACAGCATAGACATGGTACATATCCACCCTCCACAGCATAGACAAGGTACATATCCACCCTCCACAGCATAGACAAGGTACATATCCACCCTCCACGGCATATACAAGGTACATATCCACCCTCCACAGCATAGACATGGTACATATCCACCCTCCACGGCATAGACAAGGTACATATCCACCCTCCACAGCATAGACATGGTACATATCCACCCTCCACAGCATAGACAAGGTACATATCCACCCTCCACAGCATAGACAAGGTACATATCCACCCTCCACAGCATAGACAAGGTACATATCCACCCTCCACAGCATAGACAAGGTACATATCCACCCTCCACGGCATATACAAGGTACATATCCACCCTCCACAGCATAGACATGGTACATATCCACCCTCCACAGCATAGACAAGGTACATATCCACCCTCCACAGCATAGACAAGGTACATATCCACCCTCCACAGCATAGACAAGGTACATATCCACCCTCCACAGCACAGATAAGGTATATAAAGCCACACTCAACAACCCCACTTCTGAAGCCCTCAAAAGCAATGGCATGTTCAGTGGAGGGAGGCACAGAGTGCTCTACGACATCTACAAAATGGCTGGTGGATCTCCAAAGCACGAGAAATACAATCTTGTGCGGACAGATATAACACTTTTATGATGCCCTGAAGAACACACACGGCCCAAGAAGTTGCTTTCTCCGTACCCTCAGAAGTTCAGATGGGTCTACACTCATAAAGTAAAATAATCCAGAGGTGGGGTGTGCATTTTGAAAGTGACCAGAATCGTGTTCCACACTCAGAGATCCTACAGAAAACTGCAGGAGCACTGACGAGTCCATCACACACCACTATGGCTCAGCCATGCTATCCGGATGCCAGAGGATTGCCTGCCACAAAAGATGCTGCACGGACAGCTACAATTGGGCCATTGCTCTTCAGCTGGGCAGAAAAAGCAGCTGAAGAACCAACTGAAGACATCACTAAAGAAGTGTGGGATAAATCCTGCCTCCCTCCAGAATGTTGATGTGGACTGTTCCACCTGGCCAGGCCTCTGCCATCAAAGAGTGCAGTTGGCAGCGGAAAAAAGGACTGAACGTAGTCTGGCAAGGAGACTGGCCTCAACGGCAGATAATGTGCATCCTGCATCGGATTATACAGTTGTCAGCAAACCCACAAGCAGTAGTGGAAGTCATCATCGCATACGAAATGTGTGTATGTATGTGTGAGCATGCGAGTGAGCAAGTGTACAAGTGTGTGTGTGTGTGTGTGTGTGTGTGTGTGTGTGTGTGTGTGTGTGTGTGTGTGTGTGTGTGTGTGTGTGTGTGTGTGTGTGTGTGTGTGTGTGTGTGTGTGTGTGTGTGTGTGTGTGTGTGTGTGTGTGTGCGTGTGTCATAATGTGTGTAGTTGACTCAGTTTAACCCCAGAGAGAAGAAAGGAGGGGGTGAAGTAGGGCTCAGGTTGTTTATTCTACTGTCTGGTTGTCTTTACAAAGAGACGTGTGATAAGAGACCGGTCCTGTCTCTCTGTCTCAATCTCAGCGAGGCCAGCTACTGATCACATCACTTACAAATACACCATGGCCTATATAACCACACATAAACATAGACACACACATGCACACACACACTAATCACCCCATAACACACATGAAAAACGAGCAAGACTTCTACAAACAAGCAAGACTTCTGGCTCTCACAGACCTGTAACTTCTTCTTTAAGAGGCTCCTCTGTCCACCACTCGTTACCTGTATTAACGCCACCTGTTTGAACTTGTTATCAGTATAAAAGACACCTGTCCACAACCTCAAACAGTCACACTCCAAACTCCACTATGGCCAAGACCAAAGAGCTGTCAAAGGACACCAGAAACAAAATTGTAGACCTGCACCAGGCTGGGAAGACTGAATCTGCAATAGGTAAGCAGCTTGGTTTGAAGAAATCAACTGTGGGAGCAATTATTAGGAAATGGAAGACATACAAGACCACTGATAATCTCCCTCGATCTGGGGCTCCACGCCTGATTTCACCCCGTGGGGTCAAAATGATCACAAGAACAGTGAGCAAAAATCCCAGAACCACACGGGGGGACCTAGTGAATGACCTGCAGAGAGCTGGGACCAAAGTAACAAAGCCTACCATCAGTAACACACTACGCCGCCAGGGACTCAATTCTTGCAGTGCCAGACGTGTCCCCCTGTGCTTAAGCCAGTACATGTCCAGGCCCGTCTGAAGTTTGCTAGAGAGCATTTGGATGATCCAGAAGAAGATTGGGAGAATGTCATATGGTCAGATCAATCCAAAATATAACTTTTTAGTAAAAACTCAACTCGTCGTGTTTGGAGGACAAAGAATGCTGAGTTGCATCCAAAGAATACCACACCTACTGTGAAGCATGGGGGTTAGAAACATCATGCTTTGGGGCTGTTTTTCTGCAAAGGGACCAGGACGACTGATCCGTGTAAAGGAAAGAATGAATGGGGCCATGTATCGTAAGATTTTGAGTGAAAACCTCCTACCATCAGCAAGGGCATTGAAGATGAAACGTGGCTGGGTCTTTCAGCAAGACAATGATCCCAAACACACCGCCCGGGCAACGAAGGAGCGGCTTCGTAAGAAGCATTTCAAGGTCCTGGAGTGGCCTAGCCAGTCTCCAGATCTCAACCCCATAGAAAATCTTTGGAGGGAGTTGAAAGTCCGTGTTGCCCAGCAACAGCCCCAAAACATCACTGCTCTGGAGGAGATCTGCATGGAGGAATGGGCCAAAATACCAGCAGCATTGGGGTGGCAGTTTAGCCTAGTGGTTAGAGCATTGGACTAGTAACCGGAAGGTTGCAAGTTCAAACCTCCAAGCTGACAAGGTACAAATCTGTCGTTCTGCCCCTGAACAGGCAGTTAACCCACTGTTCCTAGGCCGTAATTGAAAATAAGAATTTGTTCTTAACTGACTTGCCGAGTTAAATAAAGGTAAAAATAAAAAAAACCTTGTGAAGACTTACAGAAAATGTTTGACCTCTATCATTGCCAACAAAGGGTATATAACAAAGTATTGAGATAAACTTTTGTTATTGACCAAATACTTATTTTTCACCATAATTTGCAAATAAATTCATTAAAAATCCTACAATGTGATTTTCTGGATTTTTTTTCTAATTTTGTCTGTCATAGTTGAAGTGTACCTATGATGAAAATTACAGGCCTCTCTCATCTTTTTAAGTCGGAGAACTTGCACATTTGGTGGCTGACTAAATACTTTTTTGCCCCACTGTACATCAATGATGTTGCTCTCGCTACTGGTGATTCCCTTATCCACATCTACGCAGATGACACCATTCTGTATACTTCTGGCCCTTCTTTGGACACTGTGTTAGCTAACCTCCAGACGAGCTTCAATGCCATACAACTCTCCTTCCGTGGCCTCCAACTGCTCTTAAATGCATTAAAACTAAATGCATGCTCTTCAACCGATCACTGCCCGCACCTGCCAGCCCGTCCAGCATCACTACTCTGGACGGTTCTGACCTAGAATATGTGGACATCTACAAATACCTAGCTGTCTGGCTAGACTGTAAACTCTCCTTCCAGACTCACATTAAGCATCTCCAATCCAGAATGAAATCTAGAATCGGTTTCCTATTTCGCAACAAAGCATCCTTTACTCATGCTGCCAAACATACCCTCGTAAAACCATCCCACCGATCCTCGACTTCGGCGATGTCATCTATAAAATAGCCTCCAACACTCTACTCAACAAATTGGATGCAGTCTATCACAGTGCCATCCGTTTTGTCACCATAGCCCCATATATCACCCACCACTGCAACCTGTACGCTCTCGTTGGCTGGCCATCACTTTCTACTCGTGGCCAAACCCATTGGCTCCAGGTCATCTACCAGTCTCTGCTAGGTAAAGCCCCGCCTTATCTCAACTCACTGGCCACCATAGTAGCACCCACCCGTGTAACCTGCTCCAGCAGGTATATCTCACTGGTCACCCCCAAAGCCTATTTCTCCTTTTGCTGCCTTTCCTTCCAGTTCTCTGCTTGCAATGACTGGAACTGAACTGCAAAAATCACTGAAGCTGGAGACTCATATCTCCCTCACTAGCTTTCAGCACCAGCTGTCAGAGCAGCTCACAGATCACTGCACCTGTACGTAGCCCGTCTGTAAATTGCCCATCCAACTACCTCATCCCCATTCTGTATTTATTTATTTATCTTGCTCCTTTGCACCCCAGTATCTCTACTTGCACATTCATCTACTGCACATCTACCATTTCAGTGTCTAATTGGTATATTGTAATTACTTCGCCACCATGGCCTATTTATTGCCTTACCTCCCTTATCTTACCTCATTTGCACTCACTGTATATAGATTTTTATTTTTTCTACTGTATTATCGACTGTATGTTTGTTTATTCCATGTGTAACACTGTGTTGTTGTATGTGTCGAACTGCTGTGCTTTATCTTGGCCAGGTCACAGTTGTAAATGAAAACTTGTTCTCAACTAGCCTTCCTGGTTAAATAAAGGTGAAAAAAACATAAATAAATATTACACACATGCAGTCTGTGTATACACAGTTACATGAACCAGTTCTACAGACAGACATACTGAATGCGACAAACAAACACATGCACACACATACACAGGAATGCACGCACGCACGCACACCTACGCACAAACACACAAACAGACAAACACACACGCTAGCATACAGACAGTATGTATGGTGGGCTTGTAGTTGTGGTGTGGTACACAATGAAGCGTATAACTATTCTCACATTCCTCTCGTTCCTGCTGCTTCAGGTGGCCTCGATGAGATCAGTCTGGTGGGAATCTAATCTTACCTCCCACACACACACCACCGCACACACACGCCGCCGCATAGCCCAGGGCATAACACACAGCAGAGGAGTTTGGGTACACCACGCTGTGGAGACTGCTGGCTGTCTCTCTGTCACTCTCTCTCTCACCTTCTGTCTGAACAATCATCTCTCTCAAATCCCCATTTTGGGAGTCTCTTTCCTCTACATTTCTTTGTCTTTCACTTTCTCCTCACTCACTCACTCACTCACTCACTCACTCACTCACTCACTCACTCACTCACTCACTCACTCACTCTCTCTCTCTCTCTCTCTCTCTCTCTCTCTCTCTCTCTCTCTCTCTCTCGCTCTGTGTCTCTACTTTGCTTTCCAGAGGGCTCTACCTGTGTCTCTACTTTGCTTTCCAGAGGGCTCTCTCTGTGTCTCTACTTTGCTTTCCAGAGGGCTCTACCTGTGTCTCTACTTTGCTTTCCAGAGGGCTCTCTCTGTGTCTCTACTTTGCTTTCCAGAGGGCTCTACCTGTGTCTCTACTTTGCTTTCCAGAGGGTTCTACCTGTGTCTCTACTTTGCTTTCCAGAGGGCTCTACCTGTGTCTCTACTTTGCTTTCCAGAGGGCTCTACCTGTGTCTCTACTTTGCTTTCCAGAGGGCTCTACCTGTGTCTCTACTTTTCTTTCCAGAGGGCTCTACCTGTGTCTCTACTTTGCTTTCCAGAGGGCTCTACCTGTGTCTCTACTTTTCTTTCCAGAGGACTCTACCTGTGTCAGTTCCTCTAAACGAAGGGATCTGTTCGCCTGAAGGGTATATACCCTTGTCTGGCCCGCACCCCTCAGGCTCCAGCCCCTATCCTTCCCAGTCTTATCCCAAAAAAACGACTGCTTCTCCTCAACTCCTCACCCCTCCTCTTCATTCCTCCTTCTCACTCCTCTTCCCTCATCAGAGTTGGGCTATCTAGGGACTAGGATGTGGGTTCTGTCTTGCATACCCCCTGGCTACACTCACACACATAGGAACTTCCTCTCAATCCCTGAAATCTATAAACCCAAAACGAACTACTCAAGACCTTTTAGTCCTCTGCTTCGGGACAGAGGTGTTCATACCTCAACTATGTGGTCTAATAGTCATTGTGTCCTGGTCCAAACCCATGGTATGACAGTCCTGAATAACAACATAATAACAACATTGCAGTGAATTCTGTTGATGGGATTCTGACCAATTACACCTTTTAAATGTTTGCATGTTTCTCCCACTGGCCACACATTGGTTGAATCAACATTGTTTCAATGAAATTATGTTGAACCAACGTGGAATAGACATTGACTTGATGTCTGTGCCCAGTGGGCTATAATTAAAACCAGAAAAATGCCACTAAACTCTGATACTCGAAGACTTTCGCTTACCATGTCTCTCATAAGCTTTCAATCCAAGACTACTGTTGGAATCACTTTATTCTGACTGTAGGATTAGAAACGAATGTATTCAGTAAATGTTGATGGTTGAGTACTCAACACTGTCAACGATCCATTTCACCTGTACAAACAGAGATGACCTGCCAGGATAGTGGCTTTTGTCAAAGCTGACACAAGTTTTGCTCAAATATTCCTGTTGAAGTTCCGGCTTAGATAACAACCTGACTCAGACTGTGTCCACTCCTCCACCATGAGGGACCCGGACACACAACAGGCGCTCATGGGATTTGTAGTGTTTCTGGCCGACGGAGCATGGCGTAAACTAAACACTGGCCGCATTCTTGGGCTGATGATCTTTGATGATCTTTTCAGCTGCAATATGTCCCGGGGCAGGTTGTTGTGTGGGGATGTTTATGGTCATCCTCCCACTCACTGTCCTGGCTGAGACGTGTTGGGTTGGACAGAAAGGGGTGTGTGTCATAGTGTGTGTGTGTGTGTGTGTGTGTGTGTGTGTGTGTGTGTGTGTGTGTGTGTGTGTGTGTGTGTGTGTGTGTGTGTGTGTGTGTGTGCGCGTGCGCGTGTGTCATAATGTGTGTAGTTGACTCAGTTTAACCCCAGAGAGAAGAAAGGAGGGGGTGAAGTAGGGCTCAGGTTGTTTATTCTACTGTCTGGTTGTCTTTACAAAGAGACGTGTGATAAGAGACCGGTCCTGTCTCTCTGTCTCAATCTCAGCGAGGCCAGCTACTGATCACATCACTTACAGATACACCATGGCCTATATAACCACCCATGACAGAGTGCACACATAAACATAGACACACACATGCACACACACACTAATCACCCCATAACACACATGAAAAACGGAAGATGAAACAGCAGAAGAACAGTACCAGACTCTTAAATCCTTTCTAACAGAGACTAAGAGACTTCAGAGCAGTTGCCTGGGCGACCAGGGCTGAAGTACTACAGAGGCAGAGCAGGGTAAATGGACAAGGCTGCTGGTCACCGTGGTAACAGTGTGGAATACCACAAGCCAGGGTGGGGTGGAGTGGAGTTATGCTGGCTGCATGATCAAACACTGGGCCTTCTGTTGGCCAAGCATAGAATCTTCACTTCCATAGCTGTTTCAGCACCAGTACAGTCTGTACAACATTCACTCCCTCCCCCACTGCGGTCTTATTGAGATTGAATACTATTGAAGACATATGGCATGTCTGTTGTACTTTAGGATGATTGTCTGTATGTTTGACTTATTGTATTCATGGTTATGGTCGATAATCTTATGGTCATGCGTGTGGTCACTGGTAAGTAAGAGTGAGGTAAATTTGATAGTTGATACTCACGTAGATGATCAAAGTGAGTCTGTATCCCGTCGGATCCAGGGATGGAGCAGACTATACGTGCCTTCTGGAAGGTGCTCCACTTGTTCACCAGACTCCTCTGACCCCCGATGTCATTCTGTACAGATTAGAACAGATGTCACGATCGACATAGACAGCAACTATGATAGAAAAAATATAAACAAACACACATACAGGCAACACACACACACACACACGTCAATACCAGCAGACACAACAC